>NW_026928084.1:15000-125000 GCF_032062105.1 Saccostrea cuccullata | reverse complement strand
CCTGGAATTAGCGCTAACGTTGTGCCGATCTCTCGGAACTTTGATTTTACTGTTTCCGTATTTTGCGCTCTGTGTACATCGGCGACTAACATTGTTGGTTTGTACTGGATTGCTAGAGGTTTCCACATATTATTAATCCAAAACAACATAACTTGCTCGTCACACCATGCATTTTGTTGAAATTGAACCACAACGCGACTGTCATACTTCACCTTTTCACTGAACGGAATTCGCTGGCCTGTTCCCCTGAATATAACAAGCGGCTTTATGCGTTTAACTCCGTCCGAGAAAATACAACATTGTAATGTTGCCTGTCTGTAATCAAGTCCGGATTTTTTTGTTCTGCACCATACTTTAGTAGCACCAGTTGTTTCATATGTTTTCCCCTTATTTAGATCAAACGGGAGTAGAGATTGATCCATGTTGGCAACTAATTCAAAGCGACCATTAGGGTCGGTGCAGTCTCTGCTCGCATTTTTTCGGATAAATTTATGGAAACTGTTGAAGGCTTCAATTTTAGCGTCTGGTGGATTTTGAGCGCCACTGGTTGGTGCTCGATACGATATATTGTGCCGTTTTTTGAAATTGTTAAACCAGCCGCTACTGCATTTGAAGTCAGAATCTGCAAGTTCAGCTGCACGGGATTTGAACCACCATGATTTGGCCTTAAGTCAGTCCTTCCGAATTTCTTTGAATTCACGATGTAGTTGTCGTTCCATCTCAGGATAAAGCGATTTCCGTCCCGAGCCGTGCGATTTCGAACCTTTTGGAGTTTCTTGTAGTTTTATTTCGGACTTAATCCATCGCCGCACATTGCTTTCATCAATTCCAAAAAACTTAGCAGTTTCGATGATACGGTTTTTTGTATTCCCAAGTGACAGTTCTTTATAATGTTCTACAACCCGAAGTTTGAATTCTCGGTTATAACTTTTCCTAGGAGTCGGAGTGCGACTACCATTCTCCATTGTTAAAAGCTCACTGTTTAAAAAACTGAGAAACGGGCGCCCAATATATTAGGCCTTTGAACACTTTTCATTTAATTGTTTACCTGAGTTTACCTGGATAATCTATTTTTAGAACGAATTGGTAGATTTCAATCTATCGATTACAATTTATTGTATTGATAATAAGCCTTGATTATGCTCTCACCGCTTACCAGATTTTTGTATTGAAAATAAGCCGCGATTTGAAAATAAGACGGTTTTGAAAATAAGCCCCTACTTTCTTACCAAAACTTAAAATAAGCCGCGGCTTATTTTCAAGATTTTAGGGTATATTGTGAAGGAGCATCCGTACACTGACCAAGTGTAAAAGTAAGCTGTAAAAGTCAGCGCTCCTCACAAAAGCCCAGTAGGAAGTTAATATGTACTATTTCAACAATTCAAAAACCCTCAGACTTACTGTATGTTATGAGAGGAGAGAACACTGAACTTGGTGTTGACCCTGGAGATGTTATTTCTATGGAGGAGACTGGAGGGGTAATAGTGATCTTTGGCCACTGGGGTAAAGCCGGCAGGTGCCCCTCCTTGCTCATCCGTCAGCCATAGAATCTGACAAAACACAAGAATATCAGCTGCATAGGTAACCAATCAAAACATTCATATTTTCTGTAAAGTAAAAGTTTGCTTTGATCAATTAAAGGTACACCTGTTTAGCATTTGAATTTCAGCATGTCCAATTTTGCAGGTCTGAATACAAATATATATGTACACATTGTAGATCTGAATATTAAATGATTCTCAATTTTTTATTTAAATTTTGATAAACAAACATTTTTGAAAAAGAGTGCACATCCATAAAAACAGCCACTTATCCAATAATTCTACAGCCTACATTTTCTGGCCTCATTCCTCCTTGTTGTATGGCCTCCACAATAAGATTGTCTCTTTTCTCCTTGAAGGGGTGGTCGTCCGGTGGCCCCCTCCTATCAAACATCAGTGTTGTATTGGTAGAATTGGAGTATTGCACTAGTTCCAAAAGTGTTGGTATACTCTGGTTTCTATACAACACTTTTCTCTCCTCTGAGACCTCATTAATTGTAGACATGAGATCAGTCTGTAAAAAAAGTAAGTACAGTGTATTTACATATGCTCAAATTCTGCTTTAAGGTTCACTAACCCCTCTGGCAGGAGAGATAACTCATACCAGCATTATTTTTTAATATATTTGAAATAAAGAGAAAAAAGATAATTACCTTGATAAACCATATCCCAGCATTCAATTCTTTTATTTGTGAAATATTAAAATAAGATACGTCTTGTTTCACCAGATCAGGAAAGACTTGATCAATATTTGTAGTTCTTTGAAATGTGGAGTCGTGACAAATAAATGGGACACCATCCAAACTGTCAAAAAAAAAATATAAAGAACTAATAAATAAGAAAGTCCTGAAATGTTTACAGACTAAATAAATGATTGACCTATGACTAGTTTAAAATAAAAATTTATTCAGATTTTATTTTATTACTTATATGTTAATTATAAATGAAGGAACATTTTAAAAGAAGGAACCAAATGCATAAGTGTCACTGAACAGACAATGATTATGGTTTTTCAGTGTTGGTCACTTACTAATTAACAAATACAAATGTATGTGATAATATACTTATCTTATTATTACTGAACACAGTTACACATTTTAAAAGAGGCTCTTGTGTGCCTTTATGGTTTTCTAAGAATGTCAGCCTTTGTCTTACTTGAATTTATCGGTATAAATGGTGAGCACTCTATAATTGATAGTCTTTGTACAAAGAATGCTAAATCTGTAATGAACATACCTGATTCGGACATCACTTTCAAATCCAGCTACCTTATATTCGTTTGCTACTTGGAATGATGCTAAAGTATTTTCTGGAGCAATCTGAAACATTAATTCAAGAATTCAATCTCTATAAACAAAACAAACAAGCTAATTCAGAGAATTCGTGTCCCCCGCTTAGGGAAAAAGTCGGCTCCCCATGACTGAATTTGTAGAATTATTAAATGTATACATGTATACTGAAGGAAATAAAATACATGTATGTCAATATTCATACAAAGATTTGATTGCTTATTCTTTATTATGTGTATAGAAGATTTTTTTATATGGAATATTTATCACACTGTAATGATGATTTTATAACCTCATAAATTTTTCATTTCACATGCTGAATACTATCATTTAGTAAAAAAAAAAAAAATTTACAAAAAAAAAAAAAAAAAAAAAAATTAGAGGTTCGACAGAGATTCGATCCCGGGACCTCTCACATTTGAAGCGAGAGACATAACCACTAGACCACGGAGTCGGTTTACACAGACAGAAGTATATGCAGAACTGAAGTCACATACACGTATATATTCATGTTTTCATGTTCGGTTTTCTCAAAATTTTACACAAACAGTTCTAATAGATGTAATAAGAACATAAAGTCCGCCGAGAACCTGTTTTATACGCAATAACTCTCCTCATGCCCCTGCGCTAAAAATAGCGCCATGTAATACTATAAATACTAATAAAACAAACGGGGCGGGGCACTTTGAGAGGGGCGAGAGACGTCCTAGGGAGTTTTGGTATAAAATTACATTGCATAAGCTCAACATCTTCTTGAAATATCGCCTGGAAATGATAGTATTACATACAGACAGAATGTATAAATTTACGACCTTGAACTTTGACCTTTTGACCTCAAAATCAATAGGGGTCTTCATTAGGCCACAGGGAGTTGTTTTATAAAATTTCATTGCAATAGCTCAAATGGTTCTCGAGATATCGTGTGGAAACGAAAGTGTTTTAACAGACAGAATTTGCTTATTTATGACCTTGACCTTTGACCTTTTGACCTCAAAATCAATAGGGGTCTTCTTTAGTCCATAGGGAGTTGCTATGCTAAATTTCATTGCAAAAGCTCAAAGGGTTCTCGAGATATCGTGTGGAAACGAAAGCGTTACAGACAGACAGAAAGACGGACGGACGGACGGACGGACGGACAGACGGACGGACGGACGGACAAACCCAAATTAATATCCCCCACTTTTCAAGCGGGGGACAAAAAATGTCATTTAAAATGAATCTGAAACACTTTCTGCTCAAGTATGTAGTGAAGTTTGGGGCAGGAGGTCCCTGATGACATTCCCAACAATTCATTGTAAAAATTAACATTACAAACTGTAATCTAACAAATTCAAGGATATAGCATATTGATTTTGTGTCCCGATGAAGTTAAAAATAAAGATGTTTACATCTTTAATATTCCATTTTTTAAGGATCTAATATAAGCTCATCTGAAAACTTTGTGGAGGTGAGCTAAAACGTTGCATCTAGACACCAATTTCATAACAAATAGACAAAGCTTACTGCAGATGCCCCCCGGTGAGCCAGAAGTCGAGGTTTGGGTGGTAGGTCTGAGATCAGTACAACACATGGAGAATTGATGAATAATGGAGATATATACAGCCCTGTCATCATAGCCAGATAAAGAATCAGCCATAACAGCTGGCCACCTGAAAAAGAAATAGTCTTCGGCATTTCAATCATCAGATATTATATTCATGTGTGTTCTCATGATAAGTAAAATATGAATCATCTGTGGATATATGACGATGGTGTACACATATTCATTACAGTGATCTTCATTAACTAAGGGGGTGGGGGTGGGTTATTTTCTGTGTCAATTGAAGTGTGCTTTTGTCTATACATGTACTTACCAGAATGTAAAATTTTACATAGGAAAATTATATGCATGTGAATATCTGTTTTCAAATAATTGAAAAATAGTCAGAGTGATTATAAAAATCCTGGATGTTATATAATGTTTTAATATAAATAAGACTAGAATACCTTAAATGTTTTCCAGACTTTCTATAACAATTTGATATTTTGTTTGCCATGGCATGTAGAGTTTCAAAATAAGATATTTTGAACTCAAATGAAAAAGTGTTAGAAAACCTGATGATTTTTTTTTTTCAATTCTTAGAAATTTTCAGAAAAAATAGGTTGTACAGTGTACTTACATGTAGATGACAGAGTGAACCATTGTCTGGCTATCATCCAGGATAATAAAGTCATCACAGCCACACCCCCTACCTGTAGATAGGGACCAAATATCTGAAAATAGAAACAGGGCAAATATTAGCCACCCATTAATAGAAAAAATACCATTATTTCTTAGGCCTACATTAATTAATGTTCTGTTCACACAGAGAGTTTAATTCGAATTAAACATAAATTACTGCATATTAAATTTGAACTGCATTCACAAGGGGAGTTTAATGCAAATTAGTTCATTTCAAATTAAGTTACTGCACATTAAATTGCCTCACATTTATCTGCGTGAATGCTAAGCGAGGCTAATTCTAATTAAATTTTGATGCATGGGTAATGGCAAAATTAAGACAAATGCAACATGTTGGTGGTCAGCCAGAAGTACTTGTGCTATTTTTGAGTGAAAAACTGAGGAATATTGTGTTAATCACTAAACTGTGTGTACAGACACTGACATTATGTCAAATGCATGGATCTGCTACAGCCTACTGCAAATAATGTCATAATAGCTTTACTGAGACTGACAGTAGAAGCAAAATGAATTTGCATTGGTTTACTTCACAATAGCTGTCGTATGAACGCAATTTAATTTGCATTAGTTTGATGTGCACAAGTTTACTTCACATTTATTTACTGCGAATATTAAACTCTCCGTGAGAACAGGGCATGAATTAGGGAATAACTATCTTCTAATTTGGTATTTGCGGTATCAACGGTCGCAAAAAGATGTTTGCGACTGCTAAATCAGCATTAACGGTAAAAAATACCAAATTAGAAGATAGTTATTTCCATTCTAATGCAATCTATGCATTTTGTTTGTTGTTTACGTTTTATTTTGTTGAGTTTTAATACATGAAATAAGTCACGGCGCATTGTGTTTTTGCGTCACTCTATTATGAGGTCAAAATGAAAAGCTTTCTTTCTCATTAATGCTCGTTTTACTGCTTCAAACATCAGTGCATTAGCTAATCAAAACGTGTTTTACAAAACAATTGCATTAGAATCATCGTTCATTTGCCGTCAGCATATTTTTCACTCATTTGGAGACTCCGCCACTTGCTGGTGGAGAGCTGCAAATTTAAACCAAAGCCAATTGCTTTTCTATTACAGCACCTGTTGCATCACAGGACCTTAGATTATGCAGTCTCATCCAAAGAACGATATCCAGAGGTGGGTTTTGAACAAACAACATAAGGATCAACTCCTTTCTCTGTGACTTTCGAGCAGATGTTCTAACCACTGCACCATGCCGGTGACTCTGGTTTTAGATCTTTAATAATGGCCCTTACCTTGAGTGACAGCCAGACTAAAGCCCACTCTTCTTTCCACATTTCTTCAGTTGTAATTACCATGGCAATGAAGAATGCCAGGAAGAGTAAAATAAACACAGTGTGCACTTTGTGTGTGTACAGCTGCTGTCCTTGTAGAAAATGGCACAAAGAAAGACACTGAAAAACAAACGTAAATACCATCATAAAACTATTTTGCATATGTTTACATAATAAATACTTCTCTGTTTAAATTTGGAGATTCCTCTCGTATGAAATGAAAAGGAATGTTTTTAAGATTTGTACAAGTCATTGTCACAGAAGCATATTTCATGATGCGCACTACCTTAAATTTAAATTTTACATGTTTGAAAGCATGCACCAAAAAATATACTTAATATTTGAATTTTTCCCTGCCCTATATAGTTACATTCTTATTAACGTCTCGGAAAAGAATTTACTTACCATTAAAATAAATAAATATATAAATACAACACAGATAATAGTAAGGAATATTGTGTAGACTGGAAGCCATTTGTTGGACTGTGGGTAAAAAAACCTACAAAAAAAAAAGCAAAATGTCTTTCAGACATATAGATGAAGATTGAAAATAGCAATTGATAATCATGCTACCTGGTAATCCAGTTTGTTACATGGTACATGTATTTTGTTCACTATTGAAAGCAAAGGCTTAGAATTTCAGAAAGAACACGGACCAAAGATTTACATTTTACAGTTAATTATTTGTGTCCTAAAATGTTTCTCTTACCAGTTCAGATCATTGAAGTCATTTTTCATTATAGCAATGGTGTACAGCATAAATACACCGAACAGGAATGTCAAGGTCAACAGAAAGAAGATCAGCAAGTCCCTCTGAAATCAGAAAATCATATAGAAAGTCATCCCCTCAAAGAATTTTTACCAATATTTACCCTAAAGTTAATCAGTAAGCTGGATTTTGCATGTGCAATTAAAAATGTTCCTCCAAGAGTTAAGATACCGTATAATCCCTGTTTACTGCCCAGGACGAATAGAAAATTGCGAAAAGGGGGCGGTTATATTGGTATTCTCATTACAATATTTGATGTCATATTTTAACTTCAAAAAATCTTTTGAAAAAAAATTAATTCAAAGAACCACTTAAATAAAGTCTCAATTTTACTTTAAGTAAAGATAATCCACCCAAATTATGCTAAATGATCCATTTTCTACCAAGAAATGGGATAATAGAAAGTTTCATTTTCACTTTCTTCAAATTTTGACAGACTTTTTCGATTCTAGTCAAATGATTTTAATCACTGTGCAGGCGGCCCTTATTTCCTGAAAATTGAAAAAGACCCAGGGGGACACTAATAGGGGCAGGGGCGGTAAATAGGGATTATACGGTACTGAAATTGTAAACTTTAGTCTATGTCAAACTAGCAAACCAGATTATAATTGCATGAATTAAGATGAACTTTCTCTTCAAAATGGCACAGAAAGTTATGCATACCATCAACATGTTTATCTATACACGTAAGTCATCAAGAAAAGCATATATTGATATATATACAGTCAAACCTCTTTATCTCAACCTCCATGGGACTTAAAAAAAAAAAATTTCAAAGAATTCAAGCTATTAAGGGTAAAATACTATTATACACGTACTAAATAATAGGTTGGGAATTCCAAATCACTTCGACATATCCAAGGAATTTGAAATATCAGTGTTCAAGTAACCGAAATTCACCTGTACATTTATCATGATATTAGAAAAACAAAAATAATATGTAAAAGCTAAACAGGTACTATGATACACCAGGGATTTCCATTTTTGGAGTGGCTCACTGACCTTCCTGCTGTCTCTGGTGGATTGTTTGTAGCGGTGCCATCGACATCCCAGGCTACCGGTCAGACACACCAGGCAGTACCGGTGTTGGTAGTCCTGGAGCTTCACGTGGGACACCATGTCGCCTCAGAAAGTAGTCCGCTTCTCATAGCAACAGCTAGCTGCAAGAACACATAATCATGATAATTAGGACTCTTATCATGTAGCACTAAATCAAATCTACGCTAAATTGTTGAAAAATTAATTTCCATCAAATAATGTACATGTCAAATATAATACATTCATGTACAATTTTTCTCATGTTCTACTGAGTGGTCATTTAAGAGAGATTTAGACCGCTGAGTGAGATTCTGGACTTGAAGATGAGATGAGGGACCGCTTATGTCACACAATAGGCAGAGTTAATTTATATTTGTTGGTGTTTGACAGTGATAGATTTGGCAGAGTTTAACCTAGGTTTATACCATGGAAGACAGCATAATACAAGGATGATTAAGGTCTCATGTGAAGGAATGGTCTCACAGTGGGATTCAAACCTGCTATGTAAGGATCAATTCCTTACTCAGTGACTCTAGAGCAGATGTTCTTACAACTGCAGAAGGTGTCAGGTGACTAATATGAACAGAGAGTGGAAAGTAACATGTAGCTTAATTTGTTCTTGTTTTATTACCAACATGATTTAATCTATCTTTCATCATGTTCATTCATCAGGAATCGCTGTGACTATGCCCTTGAAGTGACATTAGTGAGAGATCTGCCATGGAAGAGTGTGGTTTGGTGTCAAGGGGTTAAAGAATTTAACAGTGTTTAAGGAGGGAGGAATGTGGTGGTCAGATGAGACTGAAAACAGTGCTGGTGCTTGTACTGTACGTAGTAGATAGGGATGTGCGATTTTATCGGTATACCAGTATATCACGATTTTTTGTTGCGTGATACGTATCGTGATACAGAGACCTAAATACCGGTCTTTAGGTACATATTATAAAGTCCAGAAATTATTCATTTACTTGTTCAATCTTTCAAATTACAATTACAGAAAGTATAAAAAATGTTGTAAAAAGTGAAAAGAACGGCATCTTACCGTCCAAAGTGGCAAACATAATTGATTTTATATACATAAAAATGCCAAGAAAGAAAAATTTTGTTTTTCTAGCATATTTTTTAGCAAAATAATAACTTTTCATATAAAATCATTGTAAAAACTGCTTTTAAAAAATCATGATATTATCGTGATATTGTGGGAAAAAATCATGATATATCGCGATACGAAATTTTTGGCGATACCCATCTCTAGTAGTAGATGTATGCTATATTTTTATAGCTAGTACACCTGTGCCTTTCTAACAAACAATTCATTTAAATTAATAAAAAATCACAATAAGATACGTAACACAATGTAACAGCCCTTCTCGCTTATAAATTTAATATATGACTCCAAATCAAAATCGGTTGTTCTCTTCTATGGATAATGAATATAATTATGTGACAGAGATGGGGCTCTGAATGTCAACTCAGATAATGTAAGCTGGACTTTATCGTAGTGCACAACGATCGCAGCCAAGGGTAGTGACATCAGTGTAAAATTGTAAATAAGAGTGTTCTGCGGAGAGCTGGCAGTTGCCAGTCGGAGCTTAAAGGAGAAAGTCGACAGATTAAAGATAACGAGGTACAGTGCTAGATACCTCGAAGACCCATACCTGTCTCTTGGACCCAGACCTGTCCGAGTACAGGACACGTCCCAGTTAGCAATATGTATACATACGTATCTGTCCCTAATCTGGTACAGATATAGCCATGACACAGACCCATGTGCATTATTTAATTGTTTCCATGTTAAGGATAGGATATCCTATTATTGATACTTATTTATATCTGTACATATCGACTTGTTTGTTTTCATATCCTTTGTCACCTATCATTTTTATTCATTTTCTAGAATTCTTTGATAGATATATTTTGCAATAAGTGAATAAAGGAGTTATTTCCTATGTAACACGAGAGGAGAAAAATGCATCATATCAGGATCCCTCTATAGTACACATCTATTACGGTACAAGCACCAGCGCTGTTTTCAGCAGAGCATGTATATATAAGATGGTGTAGGGTGGTTTCCATTACGTGTTCGCTGTTTTATCAACAGGTAAGATATTAGAGCATGTTACCTATAATTATATAACTTAGTACCTTGTAATTAATTAACCCCACGCGTTAATGTTGTGTGTCGGATAATTATCCCATTTTGTATTAACACTGATAGTGAGGCCATTTTTAGCCATTTATTTGAACAAAATTGATCGTCTAATTTGGAATAATTAAGACTGGATGTTAAAATAAATATTTATTTCACAAATATCATTGAGTTTTCAAGGATGTCATTGTTTTTCATTTGATTTACAATATTAGACTTCCCATTTCATTGCAATTACCTCTTCTTTATAATATTTTAATATATATATTAAAGCCGCTTGGTCCGATTCTAATCGCTAAAAATGTATATTCGTTTTTCTTCTTGAAAAATATTTGTCCTTAAATTGTTTCAACTTTTGTCAAATTATATCCCCAAAGTCTTTTTCTTTTAAAAGATATTAAAATTCAAAAGTTAAAAAAATAATTTTTGTTAGGTCAGACAAAAAATAATCCTATGTTGATCATTGTTGATATCGCGTGAAATTACCTTCGAAAAATTAAATTTATCGCTTACATGTTTATCTCATGAAGAACAAACCCGAGCATTTTGTTTCACAACAAAGTATATACATGTATATTACCTGTACATGGACAATATTTTAGCTCCTTTAAAAATCATTTAATATATCTGATTTTCCTTTCTCCTTTAAATATGCATATCAATATAAAAATTACTATGATACTTAATTTTGAAAAGATGTATTATGACTAAGACTTTCTACTAATAGAGAAAAAAAATAATCGGGTTTGAATTATCATCAATATTAGATATATCCGATAAACATATTTTTTTTCAGAATTGACTTCACAACAGATCTTAAAGCTGAACACGACTCGTAAATAGGCATACGCCATTTTTGATAGCATTATCTAAAAATACTAGGGTATACTCGTTGCTTTCGTTACACCTGACTGCTTTATTGTCACAGGTATCGGCGTGGAATGGCGAATCTTGCATTACCTTTGTTTATATTTTATTGCAGTTACGTTTATCTATGTTGTTTGTATACTGCACTGACTTATGTACCTATAATTGTAAATTTATTTGGTATCTTACTTTCCTGCATTAGACGAAGTATTACGTTATTATTCTCGTGATTTATAGCATTTCAACCGATCATTTAAACTGAACAGTCTCTAATTCTTGCCCTATTTATATGGGTCTGCAGGCTAGCGAGTCTCGGGAACTAAAATGGCGGATACATTTCTTTTACGAATCGTGTTCAGCTTTAACTTCCGTCAGGAACTACTGTTTGTCTGTAAGGTTTTTGATCTGCGTTTTTCATGTAAGAATTGTTGTAATAAACTATTAAATCAATCTTATAATTCATTTTTATATATTATCTATGTAATGACGTACTTTTATTGTGTAAGATAATATGTGCCTGTTTCGGGTTAAGCGGCTTTAATCAAATAAAATATAAAAGCGGTATCTTCAAAAGTAAATGTAAATAATGGCGCGAACACGTAATAAAATTAAATGTAAAAAAATAAAATAACATTCCCATTCACCATTTAACACATCTCTTATTGCATTACATATGCTGCTCTCATTTAATGTACTTGTACAGTTTTCAAATTCAATTTTGCGAAAAATAGAAACGAAAGTCCATCTCACCTTCAAATCTATCAAAAGTTGACAGGTCTTCTTCTACAACCGCCATATTTGTTTTCAACACATGCGCTTTCGCATTTCAAAAAAATTACACTAATGCGCATAATGACAAAGCCGCCTCCGCAAGAAGTAGTATCATTTCAATCATTTGTTTTCGGATTTTCATCACATGTCCTTACAAACAGACAAAATAAATGTAAATAATGATAATAAAATTAAATGTAAAAAAATAAAATAACTTAAGTTTTTCCCTAGTTTATTTACATGTACGTATTTCTAGGCATTGATTAGTGCAATTTAAGAATTATAAATTTTTGCAAGTTACAATGTTTTACGCTGATATACCCCCTCCCTTGGGGGTACTCCAGACTGTACTGCAGCTGTACCCGGATCCTCCGATAGGCCCATAGAAAATGTTAGGTGTGCTTAGAACTTTAGTAAATCCCGTACTCAATACAGATGGCAGTCTGAGTCTAATTCCGAAATAGCTTAGTTTGTACAAAAGGCTTTGATAAGGGACTTTATCACCTTTAAGCTGCATGTCAAAAAACAGCAATACGACATCTGTCTGTCCCTAAATGTTATCTATGTTACCAGATAGATCATGAATTGTAATCATTTCTCTTTTTCACAAAAGCGGCGCTTACATGTTGGTGTACTATGTCATGCAAGGTGTTGTTTGTATCTTCATGGTCCGTGATGTTATAGGCCATGGTATGTTCAAGAAGCTTACAGGTATATAACTGAATTAAGTCAAGGACAAAGGTCTATATAGTAATGTCATCTAGACATCTACTTAAGTTTGCTTTGTCCCCCTTTTTGCAGAAAGAAACGACATAAATTTGCGGACTAATCCAGTCAGTTGGTATTATACCCTGATTGATTGATGTTTTGTTTGTTTGTTTGTTGTTTAACGTCCCTCTGGAGAATGTTTCACTCATGCATATGAAGACGCCACAATTTAATTTGCCTGTGGAGAGCTGCAATTTTTCTCCTATACTCGGCACTTAGGGCCATTGAGCAGTGAGGGATCTTTTTCGTGCCAGCAATTATAGCTAAGTTGCAACACGCGGTCTCCACGTCCCACTGAATGATTCGAACCTACGACGTATAAGGATCAACTGAAGAGCAGACGCTCTTAACACTGCACTACGCGGGCGACGATGGGTGTTCTGAGAAAACAACAGTTGAGATACTGGTACTAGTATACATGTATATATATACCATCCCTCCGTATATAATACAAGTAGATGGTTGTTTAACAGGACTACCGGGTATACATACATGTATCTGACTTGAGACTGGCAAGGAATTTCGTTATTCCACCTGTACTGTCATCAGGATGATCTGAGTTAAATGTTTCCATAATAACCAAGATGTTTTTTTCCCTAATTTTTTCCCTAATGTTTTAAACTTTGCTGCATAAATGTTTTGTAAATATTAATTTACACTATGTCTCTTTCTCAATACTTTTTCAAAATAAAAGAAAGCAACGGAATAGAAATATATTGGTACGTCTGAAATAAGCTCCCATAATATATATGATGTTAAAATGATCAGCGAAATACTTTTATTTAAAAGATTTATGGAAGGCTAGTGATTTTATTCACTCTATTAAAATTATCAGCTATTACACCGTGCGCCGTAGGACCGTACCCTGTGCACATTCAAGCAGAATAAAATCTTCATTTTTGCATATATATTATCAAAAACATCATGATACACTTAAATATGATGAATAAACATTTACTGAAAATTTCAGCTTAGTGCGCCCATTACTTTTTGAGAAAAGCACTTTGTCCACGATTTTACGGGACAACCCTCGTACATGGAAATTCAGATAATTCAGCTGTTACATTTCTACTGTAATTATGTTCCCCAAACGAAGTTGGGGAACATATTGTTTTTACTCTGTTTCTTATTAAGTCTTCCGTTCACAACGGAAGACTTATAGTGTTTGTATTGTTTCTTTTTATTATTATTATTATTATTATTATTATTATTCCTCCCAAATTTTGTGAGCGCGATTACTCAGAGATGGCTGGATAGATTTTCACAATTTTTCTCATGTAAGTAGGTTGTTATGTGAAGTTTATATAAAATTCCGTTTTTTGAAAAATTCACTTCCGGTCCGAAGTTATGGCCGATTTTCGAATTTTAAAATGGACTTTTGTCCGGCAGTTTTCTCAGAAACGGTTTGAGGTAAAGATATGAAATTTACAGGAGTATTAAATCATGATATTCTATTTGTTTTGAAGTTGTTTTCGTGTGTTTCCAGTACTTCCTGTCCGAACCGGAAGTGAATTTATATTTGGTCAATTTTTTATTTTTTTGTTTTTGGATATTTTTTCAAGATATTCTTATGTAAAATAGACATTTATCTACTAATACTAACTATATAATTTGTTTTTAAATCAGATTCCGAATTTTGTATATTTTCGGTACCGAAATTTTCTCTATTTACTTAGTATGTATAAGGTGGGGAAAGAACGATAACTCTGACCTGTGAATGAGAATAGAACTTTCGAGATAAAGGCGGAAATAGTATTGATGACGTTAGAGACATATACACTCTCCAGATCAACATATTTACACATTCAATATTTGCATATTATTTAATTCACTATATGCATATTAGTTTAAATTTGGCTGTGTAGTGTTAGTCTGTATATTGAAAGTTTTTGATTTACAAATTTATATCTTAAAAAAAATATCCGTTCTGTGTCAACTAAGCACTTTGAAGAAAATAATATTGTACGCAGTATACATTACAGCGATAAATATACAAATTATTCTACAAAAAATACTAAACATATTATTTATTCAATCTGATTCTGCATTTTGGAGATTTAAGGTTCCGTCAATAAATTCATTTTCTCTATTTACGCAGTGACAATGAGCAAAGATAGATAACTCTGACTTGTAAGTGGGAATAGAACTTTCGAGATAAAGGCGGAGGTAGTATCCATGACGTCGCAGACGTCTATATCCACACTTTTCACATAAAAAAAAATATTTAAACTTTGAGTTTCCATACCCACTTCCGTATGAAAGATTACGTTGGTTACTGCTTTCGGTATATGCATAGTTTAAAGTTGTCAGCGTAGTGTAAATCTGTAATGTCTGTTATGATTATATGTAAAAAAAAAATTCTTAATTCATTCTCTAATTTGCATGCTAAATTATCCGGGAATCCGAGTTTTATTTTCGATTCTAAAATATTATATGTACTTAAAAGGGAACTGAGAGATAGAAGAGTAGGTGTAAAGCCTTTAGAAATAAATTGATATCTGCAAATTAAAAGAAAGAAAATCAATCTATAGATTGGATTTGGTTTTAACACGTATTTCATTGATTAAAAGTCTTATATTGTTATTTATTATACACGATCTATTCTTTTATATATACCCGAGAAGTTATTAAAGATGAGAAAAAGCAATTCTTGGATTTTTGTGAAATACTAGTACTCAAAGGGTTAACAATATGTGAAAGTTACATGCACGCGTTTCTGTGTGAAATAATGCTACGCTAAAAACATGATACAAAAACATCTGCAAAAGTCTGTTGATATGTTAGATAAAGTATACGAATGAACACAATTTTATGCAATGCTATATAATTATATGTATGTACATGCAACCTTAAGTATTTTCCTTTTAATTCATAAAACATAAAATTACCGAGTATGTAATTCTTTTGAAGCCCCCCCCCCCTCTTGATTTTATTCGGAAACATAATTGCAACTATAAGCCTTTGAATTATAAATTCGTTATACAATTAAATCTGGAACATTTGGTTATAATTACCATGAACATGTATACAGAATTTCATATTCTATAATAGTATATTTTTCATTACGCAAGATACTGAAATTTACATGTCTGTGAGAGAGAGAGAGAGAGAGAGAGAGAGAAAGAGAGAGAGATTCCCTTTAATCCTGATTATCCTATCCATTTACATAGACAAAAAATCAGTACTATATCAGTTGTACCCATTCTTTATTAAATATTTCCTGATTTCATAGTCCGTCATAGTCACTATCTGTATATTTTTTCTGCTTAAGAAGTATTACACTTAGTGCACATGTATTGACCTGTCAATCAAAATCACCGGACGCTGTATGCATTGCAATAAAGTTGTTCGAAATGATTTTTATTATTATTAAGTATGATCTTTAAGAAAATCTGATGCAACAAATTTGAGAAATGAAAAATAAAATAAAAACATGGCTAGAGCATCATATATCTGTATTATGGACTTCAGTTGTGGGATGTGGAGACCAGTCCGTCAGATGAGATCGTTTAAATCGATGTCCCGTGTGTCAGATGGTACTGACTCAAAAAGATTCCTCACTGTTCAATGGCGATTAGAGCCAAATTATAGGACGTTTTGCAGTCTCCACCGGCGAGTGGAGGCTTCTCCATGTGAAAAATTCTCGAGAGGGACATCAAACAACATATAATCAATTAATCGATTGCTGAATAATTCCTGTAGTTGAATTATCTTTCTGCTGACAAATCTCGATAGTATTACTTTAAAAATCAACGACTTTACGTTTAATGTGGTACTAACCACAGGTGCCTGAGGACAGGACCACCCCCCCCCCCCCCCCCCCCCCCTTCGATATAGACCCCTGGGCTTTTTCGATTTTTTTTTTCATAAAAAATCTTTCATTGACATATTTGTGATAAGATCTATACCAGCAAATCGAAAAATTGCCTAAAACAAACGTTGTATTAAATCTACCCTACATTCTCTATATAAAAATTTATTTATAGAGAGGGTATATATTTTTATAAAATGTAAGTTTAAGCAAATTTTCTGAATTGATAGGATAGATTATATCACAAATGTGTCATCCATATATAATTTTTGTGAAAAAAGTCTAACAGGCCTGGGGGTCTATATTTAGGGGGGGGGGGGGGTCCTGTCCTCAGGCACCTGTGGTACTAACCTAGTTCATGACATTTTTATAACACCATCCCAATTGTACATTGACAATAAACACAGTGAAGTTTATGAGAGTACGGTGTTCGTCCGTCCGTTGGTTTGTCTATGATACACGTGTAGCTCTTATGAGTGTCAAAATGCATAAGAACAAGATTGGTCATGAAAATCAAAGTACCTTAAGTACTGAAAGACCTTTTTGCAGTTTTTTTTCTTTCAGAGTACATATGATATCTATGTTTTTTGCAGAGAAAAAAGCAAATTCTTACAGATTTAGAAGAACGGAAGACTTATTTGTTGCCATGGCAACAAGATTCTAGTTAAGGTCTTCCGTCTTCACGGAAGACCTTATAGTTATTCTACTGTTTCTTATTATTTTTCTTATTTTTTTTCCAAAATTTTGTGCACGCGATTTCTCAGCAACCATTCATCGGATTTCAATGAAATTTTCAGAAATTATGTGCATCAATATGAACTTGATACATCTGGGAGGAAATTTGATAATTCGCTTTTGGTGCCAAGTTATGTCCAGTTTTCTGATTTTAAAATGCGATTTTGTCGCGCACTTTTATCGAAAATGGCTGAGAATATGAACTGGAGACTTATCTAAGAGCATAGGGCATGGTTATTAGATGTGCGTAAGCCCCATTTCCTGCGTCGTCGGTGCTTCCGGTCGCTACCGGAAGTTAATTTAAAAAGTGCATTTTTTAAATTTTTTCTGTTTTCAAATGTTTTTCTACGATTTTAATTATCTTAAAAGTGACTCTTTTGCGAATGAGAAATATGTAATTTGTTTAAGAATTGAATAGGGCAATCTCGAGATATTTGCATTTAAATATTTGAAGCGGTCTTTTCAATGGCTGAATACGTAGCGCGTTGGATTGTCACGCGGGCGACCCGGGTTCGCTCCCCCGAATATCTGATTTTTTTTTTTCACTTTTACATCTCGATTTTTGGCGTTTTTAATTCAGAATCGGACGGAAGACCTCTCGTTGCTCGCAACGAGATCGTTTCTAGTTATTATTATTTTTCTTCTTCCTGGGCACTTTTTTGTCCGCGAATGATCTCGTAAACTACACATCCGACTAAGGTGAAATGTTTTTAGGGTCAGTAGACATGTTATGTAGATTTGTGGAACGAAGGTCATTTTGCGCGCACGTGCTTGCAAGAGCGCGCACGTGCAACATGAGAAATGATCAATATAATGAATGTAAGCGTAACTTTTTACATTTTTGATGAAATGCTTTGAAACTCATAACATTAGGATATATTAGTAGCACAGACAATATGACATGGTCAGAATAGCAAGATCTCACGTGCATGCACGTGCGCTTCGCTCGGATTGGCTGAAATTAAAGTCTCAATATCTTTCTTGTTTTTTGTCAAAATCCTTTGAAATTTTGAGCTTTGCAATGCATTAAGATATTCTACAACATGATATATAGCAATTTTCATAAAAACATGTGCACGCACGTGCGCTGCGATCTGATTGGCTCAAACTTTAAATAGCTATAACTCACTTGGTTTTCAACCAAACGGGATGGGATTTGGAACATAGATAGATATAATGGAATTCTACAAGAAGGTATGGTCACCATGCACATGCATACACGTGCGTGTACTTGGGCTGCAATCTGATTGGCTGAAACTTAAAACAGCTATAACTTCCTTGGTTTTCAACCAAACGGGGTGGGATTTAGAACATAGATAGATGTAATGAACTTCTACAATGAGGTATGGTCACCATGCTCATGTATGCCCGTACATGCACGTGAAATGAGTACATTAAAAAATACACTTGAATGAGCGTACTTTTAATACTTTTTGATTAAATACTTTAATATTTAGTATATTGAAATATATAGATTGTGTAGACTAGATGATATGATCATTACGCACATGCATTCACATGCGCACGGGTGCAATGTTAAAATTTGATTGAACTTGGTACACTTCTGGGTAAAAGTTGTTAAAGTCTCAAATGCAGAGTTTGTCTTATTTAATGAAGCTTACAGGAAATATGGCACCAAAAGGGATCTGGGGAGCGTTTGGGGAACATCTGTAACGGTCCCCGTTACAATTAGCACTAGTTGATAGGTGTTGTAACATTATCATACCCCCGCTTAAAAAGTGGGAGGGTATATAGCCGGCTCTTTTACCACTGAATGAAAATTAATGAGACTTTAACAGAACCTTTGTTACATAATGCCATTGTGATCTCCTAATTTATTTTTTGATCCGACAAATATTTTGGGTTTCCCAGAACAAAACATGGACACTTCCATTCTTTCTACAATATTGAAGGGTACCCATCTCTTATCCGCAACTCCTCCTATACAGCTGAATAAAATTTGATGATACTTTCACAGATCCTTTATTACATGTACATAATTATAATGCCATTGTGCATCTCCTATGTTACTTTTTGATCTGACACTTGATCTCCCAGAGCAAAGCACAGACTTTGTCATTAAGATCATATGGAAGGCGGGGTATCATTTAGTGAGCTCATTGCACGCTAAACGGTTCCAGTAGTTTTTCAAATTTTATCATGCGTAAAACTAAATAAGAACTAGTACCTAAAATCAAAAGGTGATCTGAAAAAAACCGAGGCTTTTAGTCCAGAGAAATCCCAGTGAAATGGTCGGTATGTTTTTAAACTTTAAGAAAATTTCCAGTCCTCAAAACGGATCATCAACGAAATCCGTAATTAATATTTCAAGATATTTATGTTCATGTATATAAAGAATGTGCTTACAAGCCAACACAATGAATTAACAAATAAATAAACAAATAAATAAATAAATAAATTTCAAACGATCCTGAGTTCCACAAATTTCACTGGCTTCATGAATTAATAATTTCTCGAAAGAATAAAAATACAAGTTCTCATTTACGTGTTAGAATAGCTAGTGCCTAAATTATCGAAATGCCTCCTACATTCAATTCAAAATATTTATACATGTACAATTAAATAGATGACTAATTACTGCTTATTTCATTTTTATTTATTATTTGTGATCTAAACATTAACATAAATCTACTCCATCTTAAGTGGAAAATCTTTTCATTATTTATCATAAATGAGATTTTATTTAAATAAATTCAGCAAGTGCATGACTTGTCACAATATGCACAGTAAATACAAAAGTATTCGCTTTGTGGCCATGACCTAAACCAAGAATTTTAAATGGCAAGCATCATTTTTCATTCAAGAAAGTTGAGCTGTGTTTTCTGTATACTTTGCTGAAGAATATTTAAAATCATTTCCCTACTGAAATCGATAAGAAAGCCACTAATTTCATTTTCATCGTGAAGTTTGAACTTCTGCTTTTGCATGCCTTAAACACATTCTTTTTCAGCTCAAGTCAAGGTTAAAGCAAAACTTTTTTCAAGCGTCAGATGACAGTCATCATGAATTTGATTTTTTTAAAAATGAATTTTGTTGTGTCGAATGATGACAACTTCATTATTTCCTTTTAAAATTAAGTTTTCTGTATGGTTTACTTGAAATTTTGAATCATTGAGTGCATGAAATTTGCTTCACTTTCATAACTCTTCCTGTGACAAAGTACATGTGTATGGTATGTAAACCTAGATATAAATATTAATTGATTCGCTCCCTAATTAGGCTATCATGGCCCTTCAATTTTTCTTTTTATAATTTTTTTTTTTTTTTTGGTCAATTTGTATATATGTTCATTCTCCAAGACAGTAATACAATAACTTAAGACAAGTACAATGCACAAATAAAAAGTTTTATTTTCTTCGTACAAGCTGCACATTACAATTAAAAGCTTGATACAAGAACCAATATATAGACGATGCATGTTAAAGCACAAAATTATATAAGGCACAAAGCATCGCGGTTTTTTATCCATGCACTTGAGAGTTTGCATTCTATATCTCTCAGTTTCTGCAAACACTTGTTCTAAGTAATGAAAATATCCAGGAAGTTAAACTATCATTCAAACGCAGTTAAGTACAGTCGGAAGCCAAACCTATACGACACCGGCTAAATTTCCGTTTGACCAAAGATCAATCTTTACAACGCGTCTCTGAAATATAGCTTTAAGCTAGCATTTTCTATATCCGCCTTGTGTAGAATGTCAGCTTTAAACAGTCGGTCCTTTCTTTATGTTCTGAATAAGACGGTTTAAGGTAAGCCCTGATCAATCGGGCTATAAGGTGATCATGGTGATTAGCCATTATATCTTACACACAGAGAGAAAAGGGACAGGTACTTCTCAAACCGGCAGACGATAAGAAAAACCCGCGTGCCACGTCGAGCCAATCAACAGCTGACATAGAAGCAACACGTTTTGATTGTCTGCCAAGCCTAAACTTGTATACTGGAAGTGTTAGTAGAGCAACGTTTGACGGGACATCAGCACAGGCCAAAACTTATACCGCCATCGGTTGACAAGGTTAGTACTGGCAATATTTTTATTAACTTTTTTTAAGCTTAACGAAAGTAAAAAAAAAGTTAATTAGTCTCTATCTAAATCCTCGTATTTTACTTTAAGCAAGGTGAAGAGTTTAAATATCTTTAGTTAAAGTCGGAATATACCTGTAGACTCCTTATTCTTAACACAAAACCATGTCAGGCGTAACGCCAGACAAGAATATGTACTTCGTCGTCTATGAGCCATAAATCATTCACGCAGGCTTATTGGGGTTAAATGCAAATGCATTTGACTAAAAATCGCACTCTGTAAATAGAGCTTATCTTAAATGCAATTTTAAAGGTTGGCTATTTCCGAAAAATCAAAAGCGCGCGTTTGAACGTGCTTTCACATTTGGGCATTGCTTACTTAGGGAAGGAGTGGTGAAATTATATATTTGAAATAATATCTATGTGAGGAATGTCGACTTATCCCATACACGATATTACGAGCAGACGTTTAGAGTGCTTGAGTGCTGTGTGACCCCTTCTGATAAGTGTATAAGCTGCTTACAAACGATTTCTGCTTGATCGGCGTCGCTGGTGTAAAATAAATGTGTGTCAACTGGTCTTTGGGCTAGATAAGCCTTCAGGTGGTGATATTACTTAGACCCATTCACCTGTCACTAGAAACCCTCTCTAATAAATGCCAGGTAACTTTAATAAAAGCAAAGGAGCGGATCAAGCGCAAATCGATGCCACCGTAAAGCGTAATGGACTTTATAGTCATTACTCGCCAGGGCAATGAATTGTTTATGTTCAGATGTGTAATAATAAATGTTCATCTGTCTACGGACACAATATTGTAGCACATCTGTCTGAGTCACATGTATAGTTTAATTAAACAATCAAATATATTCTAAAATTATTTTTTCTCTAAAACCATGTAAATATTTAGACCTTATAAAAATTATTTATTAAACCATGAATACTGGTTCACATCGTAAATTCGTAACACAGATTACTATACCTAACTGTCCTTTTGTCTTATCAGTAGTACTAAGGCTCATTTAATGGCTTCTTAGCAACAAGGTGGTTTACAGGTTTCTATATAAAAATTAACAAATTCTCTTCTAGGGTTCTCACTGTACCTTTTTCTACGGAACCAATACACTCGAATTTAAAAGTAACGAAACAAGAATATCGGCCTCTTGATGTGTATATAATTAAACGGGCTGAATGAATGTCGCGAGCAAATTTTATATATTACTTTTTATCTTCTTTTCAGAAACCAGATGGACACAGAATCGAAGATAAAAGTTGAGCCGTTAAGTCCAGGGACATTCCGAGCAAACCGAGAAAACGGTTTTAATTTGCCACCAGATGGAGTTACTAACGTAGACCAGCTAGAATTCAGTAGATCGTACGGTTACAACGGCGGAGACGGGGGCGGATCTATGACGTATCAGAACGTATCCATGCCGGTCTTCCCCAATATGCCATATGCTTCATCGTACTCGTACATGAGCAAAACACGCGAAGAGACCAAAGTGGAAATTCAAAATCACTATGAAAACGAGGAACCAATAGAAATAAACCCCAACACGAATTTCTCCCATAAACCACCTTTGGTGGGCAAGAAATCGCATCTGCCTAAGCGCTACAAGTGCGCTATGTGCGCATACCGCACCCGCTATAAATCGGATCTAAATAGACATGTACGTAAACACGCTATTGCTACATTTAGCTGCGACATTTGTAACATGCCTTTCAAGACTATCGGAAATGTAGAGTTTCATAAACGTAAGGAGCATGTTCACCTAGTAGAGGAACAGCCGCCAAAGGAAGTGATGAAACACTCCTGCAAAATGTGTACGTACGCCACAATGTATAGTTCGGACCTGACTCGTCACGTCCGCAAACACTACATTGCAAAATTTCACTGCACCCTGTGCAACAAACCCTTCATGACATCAGGGAGTTTAGTACACCACAAAAGATCCGCCCACGGCGTCCAGGATGTAG
Organism: Saccostrea cuccullata; assembly: GCF_032062105.1. Classification (NCBI taxonomy): domain Eukaryota; kingdom Metazoa; phylum Mollusca; class Bivalvia; order Ostreida; family Ostreidae; genus Saccostrea; species Saccostrea cuccullata. The sequence continues at coordinate 101,726 of NW_026928084.1, read as the reverse complement.
AGGTGGTCATGGGATTGGAAGGTGTGGAATCCGTAAAGCAGACTGGTGGAGAAATTCACAGCGATCCCGAAATGAATGATCCAAAACAATCGGACATAAACGGCAACGTAAACAATATTGAATTTGTGGATCCTAAAGAAGACCCCCAAGGCAGCGGAGCAGGGGAAAAGAATTTTTACATTGAGAACAACGAAATTGAAGGAGACTGCGATTCCGAGCCACAAGGCGGGTACAATTACGAAGACCCGGATCTTGAGCCGTCCGAAATCATTCCGATGGATAGCGACAGCAATGTTATGAGCAAAACAGAAGACCTGACGAAAAATGGTCCAGACGGAACTAAGCATACTTGCCCGTATTGTGAAAAATCCTTTGGTCGGAAACTGGTCTTGGAATATCATCTAAAAAATGTCCACAAGATATACGGGAGAAACGGGGAGATCGGAGATTACGTGGAGGACCCGGATGACTACGATTTGGCCTTAGATATGTCCATACAGGAACTAGAAAATCCAACTTCTCCCGACCATCTGTCCCCCAAAACCGCCAACAACAGTAATGCGACCTTCCGCCATAAATGTCCATTCTGCGCATATGCAACGAATTACAAAAGTACATACGATCGGCACGTAAGAAAGCATGAACTTGCATGTCATATCTGCAATGTTTGTAGAATGCCATTCATCACGTTTGGTCACTTGCAACGTCATATTAGAGACAACCATCCGGACCATAACCAACAGATTTCCGAAAAAGAAATAACTGTTGAAAAACATAAATGCGCTTACTGCAACTTTGAAGCAGAGAGTCTTCCACAGCTGCGAATGCACACCAATTCAGTTCATAACCGACAGATTATGCAAGAAATTCAGAGACCCGCAAATAACAGTGGGTCCAGGGTATTATCCCCAGGAAAGACTCTTGAAGAAAAAGAGGAGACAAGAGAGTGTAAAGCCGACCTCGTGACCAGTTTCTCACATCATAATGCTCACGCGAGCCCAACAGAAGACGGCGTATCGATGCATGCTCCAAGTACTGGGCGGTACGCCAAACTTGTATCGGACTTCGACGATTTCGCTCAGAGGCCATATGCCTGTTCTCTGTGCTTTTACAGGACAGTCGATGTTGCAGATCTTGTTAAGCATGCAGAGAACCACTTAACTGGATGTAATCCGATGCCTGTACCGGAAACGGCTCGCTTCACCATGGAAACACTAAACATATCACGCGCAGCACTGGCCATGAATGGAGGCCCAAGCACATCCATGACCTCAACTCCCAACAATAAAAGCTTTGATGCAACACAAGAGCAGATGGGCGAAACTGTTCGTATAAAAAGCGAACCTCATGTAGTTCAGACACGAAAACGACCCCAAGTGACTACTGGACAAATTATGTCACGTGCTCAACAACGGAAACAATTCGCATTCCTAAAGAACAGAGAGACCCCTTCTGTCGATCGCATCATTCCGACATTTTCAGTGCATTATCGAAAAGACAAAACCAACGTTGCTCGGCCTTATTTGTGCCTTCTGTGTAGAAAGCGCTTCCGACACTTAACAATTCTTAAGCAACATTTCATGCAAACCCACAACGACTCGGTCCCTGTAAACAAGACGTTTGATTGCAAGCAATGTTCACGACAATTTAGTAATCCAATGGCGCTACAAGAGCACTATGAGCAGAAACATTGATTGTTTAATGGAATTTTGGTACTTTTTTATTGGAAAGGGTGCTTTTTGGTTAGTTCATTACATTCCGTGTCTTTGTTATTTTACTTTTATTGTTCTGTGTACGAACTTCCATATTACATTTGATTTGTCTGAATTTTTATCACATTTTATACCTTGTACTCTGTGATATACACTTCAAAAATAAATTCCACTGTATATTATTTTGATGTTTATTTGAAAAAAAGGCGTTTTCTTCCGACAATTTTATTTCAAACTAGTAATGATTTAATTCCTTTTAGATTAGTATTTGAGAATACAGATTGTGTTGGTTAAAGATACAATTGACCTTCCATGGATATGGAAAAATACATGAATTGACTAGCGTGAAAGGACAAAATTAATACAACTGATATTTCATGGACAAGTGCATTATTTGTATTAAAGTTAATTCAAATTCACTCCACTCATATATATATACGTAATGGTACAGAGAAATAAAAGTATTTATAAACGTATTTAAGGGGGCCGACTATAGTTTTATTGTGTGAAAACTACAATAGCGAAACTCTTCATTTTTATCTACCATCCAGGTACTTTTGAGGGACCGTCTCAAAATACAGGTACATTCACTATAGGATTATATAGGAAAATGCCAATTTTTAGCACTTTAAAGCAAATAATACAAAAACTACAATAGACATTGTGTTCAAACTATAATATTTGATGAGTAATACTATATTATACAATATATGTAAGAAACACAAAATTCTACCATATATATGTTACCTTGATGGGGCATTTTTCTCAAAATGCAAAAAATTAGCAAATTTTACTATTTTTATAGAGTATTACAAAATATGACATACACAATGGATTCACATGAAAACAAAATAAAAATATTGGAGATATTGTCAAATTTCTATTTTTTAAATTTCAAGAGTGTATGTTTATTAATTTTTCTTTAATAATATTTTTATTACCCCTTTCTTTAAGAGCTACAGATTATCAAAACGTCAAAAACACACTGCAACGACGTCAACCTACCTATCAATTGCAAAATCGGTTAAAAAATCAGTTATATCAAATTGTAATTACATTTTTATACCTATAACTTCTTAATCTTGTTTAATTTTAATAACTAAGCGAAAAAAGTTGCATTAAAACGGTAAATACGCTTCTATATATCAACTATTCAGTGCGCGAAATATTAAAAATCACTCATTTAAGTGTATTTTTAATTTCACCCCCTTAAATTCCTCGAAGGTAAAAATGAATGACTTTGTAAACTAAATAATATTATGAAAACAAGAGAGTTATAGCCATTTCAAGTTTCTGCCAACATTTAGCAGCACACGTACATGCTCGTGATTTCATTTTTTTTTTTGTATACATTTGAGGATATCCTAATGAACTTTGTTTTAACCGTTCTTGTTTTTTTTTTAATTCCTATAGTATATATGATATTGTAGCAGATTCTACAATAGACCAGTAAAATTTATCAAAATTCTGCCCTTTATTACTTAAAAAAATTATAATTATCAAAAAACAAAGGACCTATATAAAGTTTATTCAGTATATACGTGCATGCGCGTGATTTCTTGATTTTTTTGATATCATATGGAATACCATGACTATATTTAAAATTTCAAAGCCTTTCGTCAAAAAACAAAAGAGATATTGAGATTCTTGTGTTCCCAAAAGTAAAAAGCAGGGAAAATTTTAATTCATGATATTAACACTATGCATATATCTTTATATAATGAGTTCAAAGCATTTCATCAAAAAATGTAAAAGTTATGACCATATTAAGTATATATAACGAACGCGACTGTCGTATGCGCGCAAAATGACCTTTTTTTAGACAATTGATCTACACACCCATTAACCCTAAAAAGACATTAAAGGTAAATATACTATCCACGTTTGAGAGAAGATATTAAAGGCAAAAATACATTATATTTTCATATCAAAACTAGGGCTAATTGTAACGGGAACCGTTACAGATGTTCCCCAAACGCTCCCCATCTCCCTTTTGGTGCGTTATTCCCTGTAAGCTTCATTGTATAAGACGAACTCGTTGCCTTTTAGACTATAACAATGTTTTCCCAGAAGTATACTAAGTATATTCAAATTTATGCATTGCACGCATGCGCATTTGAATGCATGTGCGTAATGACCATATCATCTTGTCTACATTATTTATATACTAGTACTAGAAATTACAGTGTTTTATCCAAAAGTATCAAAAAATACGTTTTAATCTAGTGTATTTGAAATTTTACTCATTTCACGTGCACACACGTGCATGCATGTGCATGTCGACCATATTTTCTTGTAGGAGACTGTTTTGTTTGTCTATGTTCTAAATCCCATCCTGTTTGGTTGAAAAACAAGGAAGTTATAGCCATTTCAAGTTTAAGCCAATCAGATTGCAGCGCACGTGTCTACGCATGTTTTCACGACAACTGTTATATATCATATTGTAGGACATCCTAATGCATGACTATGTTTAAAATTTTAAAGCATTTCGTCAAAAATTAAAAAAAGATATTGCGATTTTTGTTTCAGCCAATCACAGCAAACCACACGTGCACGCACGTGCATGCATGTGCATGACGACCATACTATATCCTTGTGGAAGACCATTATGTCTGTCTATGTTCTAAATCCCATACTGATTGGTTGAAAAACAAGGGAGTTATAGCCATTTAAAGTTTAAGCCAATCACCTATTGCAGCGCACGTGCATGCGCGTGTTTACATGACAATTGTTATATATCATATTGTAGTACATCGTAAAGTATGCCTATATTTTAAATTTCATAGCATTTCGTCAAAAAACAGGAAAGATATAGACATTTTTGTTTCAGCCAATCAGAGCAAAGCGCACGTGCATGCGTGTGAGTTCGTGCTAATTTGACAGTGTCACATTATCTACACTATTAATATATCCTTATTAAATGAGTTTTAAAGTATTTCATCAAAAAATATTAAAGTTATGGCTATATAAAGTATATCCGTCATTTCACTCATTTCACGCACCCGCACGTGCATGCGTATGCGCACAAAATGACCTTCGTTCGCACACCTACACTACACACCTATTAACCCTAAAAAGGTTTTAGCTAAGTTGGGTGAACAGTTTCTGAGAACACTCGCGGACAAAAAGAGACCGGAGAACAAAGAAGAAAAAAAAGAATAATAATAATAAGAAACCGAGTAAAAACAATATGTTCCCAAACTCCGTTTGGGGAACATAATTAGGCGATTTATAACATTAAAAGTGAGACATTCTTTTAAATTCTTGGTGTATTGCGAAATGTCAGGTACGAGGTGCCGTACTTTCAAACACACGACTGATCCTGATTAATCATAGATACAATGTAAACAATATGGCGGCTTCAATCAGGTGTCCGTGTCGATGATATTTACTTTTTGCACGAAAGAGACAATAAAGGTAAGTATATATATATGTTCTGGATGAATTACAAAGTGAAAATGATATTAAAGATTTACGTCACATTTTTGTTTTATTTATGACCAGTTTGATGCTTTTTAAATGCTGCGAACAATGACACTATTGTGCCCCCAGGCCAACAAAGAATGTGATCGAGATAGGTTTCATAAGAGATTTAACAGAAAGACAATAAGGCATGAACAGGTAGATTCAGTGGAACCATTTAAGATGAAATCTTTGGAAATGGCACCCGTGCGTTATCTATTTAGCTGATTCATATCACCAACGAATTGTAAACAATATACCTGTTAGAGTAACGCTACTTATGCATGTTGCAGTATCGGTTCATGATTCCAATTTTAAGGACGTGAGTTGACAATGGTTTTGTACCAGAATATCAACTTTGGGCAGAGGGTCGAGGTTAAGCTGGGTAACCTCGTGTTCCGTGGAGTGGTCAAGTACAAGGGGTCAGTGGTCAACAGACAGGGTGACTGGGTGGGCGTGGCACTGGAGAGGCCAGGTACTAAATATAACTTTGCAAGATTATATAATTATGGTACTGTCTGTGTTTTTATTTTACACAATTTGTCAAGTTGTTATGCATTTGACTTTCAGTGGGGGAAAATGACGGTATGATTTTGGGGAGAAGATATTTCCAATGCCCTCTAAATCATGGAACATTCGTTAGAGCTGGCAACATTCGATTTATTCCTATGATCAGATGGTAAGCATTCAACATTACAGTTAATATTCCACCAAATCACTGTTATTGCATTCCTTCTTAGTCATATATTTCATGCAATTAGATAGATTATAACTTATGTCTAAATGTAAATGCATTAATTATGCTTTTTTTCGTGGCATTTAAGAGGAAAAATGGTCTGAAAGTTAAAAAAGCCAAATAAATCTTCTTGCAAGTTAATTTTTTTCTAATGAATAAATTTCATTTTTAACAAATAAATATCTATTTCAAAGAAAAATCCTATAGGCATAATAGTTATTGATTTCCTTTTTACCCCCCCCCCCTCTTTTTTCCACGAATAGATAGACGCATATTTAAAAAAGTTGGTCTAATATTTTGGGGACAAACTGAAAGTATAGAACACAAGTATTTAGTAATACAAAAAGTATTAAAGACAGATTTCTTGAATATCTTTGTATACTTTTTTTTACTTTTAGTTTATACAACAGATACCACAGAGTTTCTGAGAAATCTTATGTTGAGGAACCACTTTTCAGTTCAAGTAAGTTAGGGAAATTTCTTTCTTTCTCTCTTTAAAATTGTAACAAGATTGATAGTTATGCTGTCGCACGAATATAAAATTTATCATTCCATGATTATTATTTGTAAAATAAGTATTGTTACCTGTTATATTTTCTCTGTGTGTAACGATTTCACTTCTGTTTTTGGCAGCGGTTCCAAAGTCTGATCCAGCGGTCATCTCAGGTCAGTACCAGGACAAGGCGAGAAACAGCTTCGCTTTTGACGGTGAGTACACACCTTAACCGAAAGTGACCACATCTTATTTTGTTAAAGTAAAATTGATTAAGATGAAATGTACTTCCAATCATTATAATTATGGGTATATCTTTTTTTAAAACAGATTCTCTGTTCAGCGCAAAGCGGTTTCCATTGCGGCATTCGGTCGGAAATCACATACCTGCTGCAACAATGAAGCGCGCCAAAACTGCAATGGCGTCGTTTCGTTATTTAAGTAGTCCAATCCACAGTGAATATGACATTCAGGAAGACTTTATAGCCACGCCCACTATCCCTAAGACACACATGCCTTACTCCGCCCTCAAACGACAGGTGGGGCGGGGCTGGGAGGGCACCCACTACGTCCGCGAAATGAGTGTGGGTACAGGAAGGGATTCGATTAAATTTTCCACATGGAACGACATCTCACCTTGAGTCTATCTCCAGCAGAACTCTTGGCATTGTTACTGAGGCTTTCAGTCCTCAAAATAGTTTAAACTGCTCAAACTACGTATGCAAATTATTAACGACAGATGATACAAACAAAAAGATGGATGCCTGGACTGGTCAATATTTTTGGTTGTTATTGTAAATAAATATTAACGAATCGTATACTTCGTATGATGTTCAAAATTCTACTTTTCTGCAACCATCGTAATTAACTTATAAAACTTTTGTCACTTTAAATAAATGAGATTGTGAAATTTTGAATGAAAAACTAAAATTTATACGGTGAAACTAATTAATATTCATTTTACTTACACAAATACAATTTAACATAGTATGTTCAAAGTTTTTTGATAAAATTTTTGTTTGTTTCATCTGTCCTTTAGGAGTTTTTATTTAATAAATAATGTTGTACACTTTACCTACATTAATAGTATTAAACTAGTAACTTATTCTAGTCGAAGAAAAAGTGCCCCACATTTGAGGCGAATGTATATTGTGCACTTATTAGATCTGGCTCTTTTTTGTGAGCATAATATTATATTTTTTAAATAATTATTTACAGGACTATTTTTAAATTCACCTCATATTTCTTGTTCCCACTGTGATATCATCTTTGTATTTTCTGCATGTGCGTCTTTGTTACATGGTTTACGGGGATTTATAGTTGTTGTAGTTTGGAATGTATATTCCTTGTAATTTGTATTTAATAAAGGAGAATAGTTAGAGAGATCGTAATAGGTCTTTATCAAATCAGACTGTATACAGCATTCAGTATTTCAGATCCACTCCTATATTTCAATGTGACATGGCGTCTTTTATCTCTTCATTTGCAAAACTGACGGCAGATTCAATCGTTTTCTGGCCTGTTTGAAGAACGTGACTGATTCTCGCTTCAAGAACATCTGTAAATGATTATGAAAAATATATTTCAGTACACATACAAAGAATGATTTTAGGGTAGGGAAAACTTATTCAATAAATGTACCTTTTTGAAGGGAAGAATTTTCAATATTTTGTAAATTTCCAACGATGCCGTTGACGGCACTCCCAACTGACGTCACTACCTGTAAGATAATAAGTCTAGTTTTAGTAACAGATACTTGCAATGCCTAGAGTTAGCAAGAACGACACGTCTTTCGGCAAACAGACCTGTTTGAGAGCATTAGTTTTATGCTGAAGGTAGGAAGCTAACTTTTCGTCTGCTTTGGTGGCCCTCAAATTGGAAGCTGCCAAAAAGTCGGCAATATCCTGTCTTGCCTTTTTGATAAGCTGATCTTGCTGTTCATGGTGTTTTGCTATAGAACGGAATAAAATTCGTTCTTTAAATATCAGTAAACTATGGCTCAAAGTTGACAAAATGAAAATACAACTATTATTAATGACGACTATAAATATACCATACTTTGCTTGTCGTAAAATTTCGGAGCAAGTATATTTTTTTTGAGTATTACATGAACTACCGGTATTTTATACTTGAATAAAAACCCAAATGTAACAGTTCAAGTATGAAGGGAAAAACGAAGCTTACCGATGAGTTGAAGTATATTCTCTGGTAATTTCAGGTTGTCCGAAGAAACCCGCAGAGCATTGAAGAGTTTTTCAGTCTCGCTCTGGATTTGTGAAATCGTGTTCTTAGCTGTTTCAAATATTGATTTTGTTACATGGGTCACACTGTGGGAATAGAATAAAACAGTAAAATTCAAATAAATGAACTTCTCGGTACATGAAAAATACGAAGATCTAATTTTCAAGAAGCCAGTTACTAGTAACTGTAATACTGGTTGTTAAACGCATATACTAGTAAGTCTGGAGTAAATTAAAGAAGTTGCACAGAAAAGATACGAGAGGCATGAATAACAATATATTTATACCCTGTAGGCTTCTTCTGAAGTCGGTCAAGATCTGCAAGAAGTGAAGATGCATTAGTGATATTAAGTGATCAAATGAAAGCATTAATAAAGGTCAATGGGTTACTTTTCTCTTTTCTAAGCTTTTATTTTGCAGTAGGTGTAATATGAGAGGACACCATGACACAGGATGTATTTAGTTATGCTTAACATAAAGAACTACAGTTAAACTTTGGTACCTTGAACACTGATATCTTGAATACCATGGATATGTCGAAGTGAATTGGGAGTCCTAGTTACATATTATTTAAGTATTTAATAGTCGATAACTTGAATCCTCGGATAGCTCAAAGTTTTTTTCCCTGTCAAGTTCGAGCTATTGGGGTTTGTACTTACATTCAAAAGCCTGGTTGATGGCGGATGGAAGGTGGTCCTCTGCATTCTGTATCAAGACTTTGACACCATCCAAGCCTGCATCAAGAGCATCATTAAATTTATTGACCGTGTCTGTGAGTTCCGCCCCTACAACCAGACATTGCAAAATGGCCAGTCCAAACAAAGGCACCAGCAACATCTAAAAAATAATGTGTTTTAAATTAACAAAATGATTTCTTTGGTTAATTGTTAGTATGGGAATTAATGTCGCAGCTGTTTCAGAAAAAATACATACCCCGAGGGTTATGTCATTTTTTTCTGAAACAGCTGCAACTTTAATTCTCAAAGAAAGACATTTTATTGTGTATATTTACGTACATCTGTATGAAAAAAAAAGTAAAATTAAATACAGTATGTTAAATATTGCATTATTGGTTAATATGTCATCGTATGCATAACTGATGGAACAGCCATTGGTCAAGAAATCTATGCACGTGGCTTGCTTTAAATGTCGTTCATGCAGTGATAAATGACAATGGTCTTCATAAGAAATAAAGGAAAAAATATTTAGTGGATGTAAATATTACATGTAGCTGCAGACAACTCATTGAAATTTAATGAAACTTTCACAGAATCTTTGTTACATAGTGTTATTGTGACCTCTTATTTTTACTTTTTGAGTAAGACATATTTTGGGTTTCCCAGAGCAAAACATGGGCACGGCCATTTTTTCTATAATATTGAAGGGTACCCATCTCTTATCTTCAACTCCTCCTATACAACTGAATAAAATTTAATGATACTTTCATAGATTCTTTATTACAAAATGTCATTGGGCACCTCCTATATTACTTTTTGATCTGACACTTACATGTATATTTCGGGTCTCCTAGTGTAAAACATGGACTTTGCCATTATAAATACATGTAGGCCTACCTATTTTCTTGATTGTATGCAACAAGTTTACAGCATGCAAGTAAGATTTGCTACAGACTTGAAAACATTGGATTCTCAAAATATAGATACATATGTGCTAATTTGAATGCAAAGATTATTGCTAGCTTATATATAATGCAAATATTGCTACAAATTTGCAACAATATATTAATCGATTGATTCAAGAAATATGTTTGAAACATTTCGTGTTGGTTGCAAGTTTGTAGAAAACTTTGCTTTCATATTTCGTAAATTCCATGGTCATAATAATTATCTTATTAGCAAATCCAACCTATGAGTGGGTGGTATTTTGGTTGGCTTGTTTCAAATTGTTACAAATTGTAAGGCTTTTGTTTTAATATTGAATTTGACTACGGAATGTTCTGTCTACGTGATCAATACAAAGGGGCAGGTCAACAGGGGATGATTTCTTCTCAAAGGCACCTGATCCCACCTCTACAGTTACCAGGAGTCCGTGTTTATGCAGATTTTACAGTTTTGAATTGTTCATAGATCACTGTTCGTTATCTTCGCCATTGTGAACCGGGTATTTACGGAGGATATTCAGCGATTACTGTTTATTATACATTATTTTCTTTGGTATGTTTTTCATATCCTGGATAAATATAACAGTACCTTATGCTGAAAATGGACTAAATAAATTCAGTATGTATAAAGAATACGATTTATTCGAAGTCTAAAGAATTAAAGGGATTTTTCTTTTAAAATGGGAGAGAAAGAGATTTTTTTTTCTTGAGGTTAATGCTTATCATACTCACGGTTTCAAGCAGATAGTATTCAGAGGACGGACTTCTTATCTCTAATTGGTAGAAAACTCCTTGCAGACCGTATACACTGTAAAATATCTTATCATAGTTTTGTCCTCATGCCTGAATGCTTGTCGACGTAGTGCATAATCCAGATTGGTTCCAACATAACTGGAGACAGAGCTAGATGCATTTTAAAATGACATTTCAGTGATGATCTTCACTGGTTGATTAAGAGGGTGGGTCGGGGGGGGGGGGGGGGCTTATGTGACCAAAAATGTACAAAAACTGTTTTTAAATAAAAATCCTTAAACATATGGGCTTAGAGATCTTCGTCTCAACCCCGACCTGGCCAAAAATGTCGACTCCCCTTCCTTTTTTTTCCAAGAATCCTGGATCTGCCACTGATTTGTAAGGTGCTGCAAACAAACCTCTACAATGTTTTCTGGCTTCATTACGCGCAAAGCATTTTTGACTGATTTTCTCTGTATTTTGGCATTACTAGTAGAACTAGTTCTTCTCTATTTATATACAAAACTCATACAGTTATGTAACAAAAACCAGAGTCGGTCTGAAAAAGAGCCAAATTTAAATATCTTGTTTTTAAAAAAATATAACGGTCAATTTCAGTGAAATTCCGTTCTTGACCCCGATTATTCTGCCATTGTACATCAGACAAAATTCAAATTTCACTGTGGAATCTTTGTAATAGTAAGATCATATGAAGAGAAATCTTCGTCATGAAGAATGGGCGGAGCGAAGCGGAGCCCATTCTTCGTGACGAAGATTTCTCTTCGTATGATCTTACTGACTTAAACAGAACCTCAGCCAATCAAATGCATGGTTTAAAAATAAACTCCTCCCACGACTGTGTCATATATAAGGCTCAACTTGACCGCTCGTTGTACATATCGAGCACGCAATCAATATCGAACACACGCGGTTTTAGAATTGACTCCCAACCCATTCAGGTTAGCACGCGATTATATGAAATAGCTTGATTTTCTGGGGAAATGGTATGGTGAAGATATTTAAGTTACTGAACTAATGAATACCCATGTAACAAGAATCGAAATATCTATATTTAAAAAAATGATTGTGTTAAGATGACAAGGCCCTAGTCAGCAGGAGTGGGTATCGCTGTCTCATATCAAATAAAAATTAGATAAAAATTGTGATTAAATCTGTCTTCAAAGACAAGGTTCGTCTCTGATATATATGACGATGGTTGTATTTTCTGTATGTACCAAAATGTGAAAAAAATAATAATCAAAAAGGCGACAAAAGATTACAGTGGGAAAAAAAAGTGTAGCAAGGCCTAGAAAGTTTAAATATCATTGTAAACAGCACGTGGGTTTTGAATAGTTTCTTTTTGTGTGCTGAACAAAGACCAATGAAGACACACCCATATAACTGTCAAGCGAACCAATCAGATACCATTGAATTTTTCAGAAATAGAAGAATTCTTCACCATGAAGAACCAATTCTTCGCGAGAAATGGAAGTATTTGATTGGCTGAATAATTATGTTATGTTCTAAACCTATTTATGAATTTATAAAAGAAAGCAGATCTAACAATGTTTTTTTTTATAAAACAATAAAGTTGACCTGATGAAAATAAGAAGTCACCCGATACCGATTAACAAGAACCATACCGGTTTAGCCAATTTCTCACAGTTTGAGAACTTTTCAGCCACGACGGGTATTGTAAAGGATCACGATTAATTCTCCCCATGGCGTTTTCAGCATGCTATGTTTTCAACCTTCGAGGACTTGCATGGCCATGAATGTGCCTAAGAAACTAATTAGTTAATATTGGATTTTAAAAAAACAACAGGATTTATATTCAACTTTGAAAGCATATTATTTCTACAGGTAGGTATTTCTAATTACTTAATCTTGTTAGGGTTAATTTTTAAAATAAACTTTTATATGCAAGTTAGTGCTAAGAACATTATTTCTATTAAATATAATTAACTGATTAAGACGACATGCAATACTACGGTGGAACATTTAGGACCACCGTACAATACTTTGGAATCAATAAAATAAAAATTCTTCGTTGACCCATCATAGAAATTAAATAATAACAAGAGGCTCAAGGGCCCCAACCCACCTGAGTCATAATTAATGATCCTGCTACTCTACAGTCTGACAGCGTTTTAAATATTTTTTCCGTTGTATCCAGATAAAAGCTATTGTGACCCTACTCTACTCCTTTAGCCATGTTTTTCTTTCTAAATTAAAGCTTGGCACGGTTCGTAAGGGAATTTCTTAATTCTTAACTGCATTAATACAAAACGGAATACTTCAATGGAATTGATAGCAACAGTTCGCATTCTTGCCCAATTGTTTGAGTAGTATACCATTTTAAGTATGCAATAGACAAAACTGTTCTTAAGGGTTAGCTTTGTTCTTCCACCCACATTGTATTAAAACATTTTATGACACATGTAAGCTTTTGCGTTTTCTTTCCATTGCAGCCACCAAAGAGAAAATCCTACTCACATGTACCTTACCTCCAGTAACAGAAAGTGAGGAACAATCATGGGGAAAATATTTCAAGAAGTTGCTATGGACTTGGATATGATATCTTTTCTTGTTTCCACGTCTATTTATATTATTTTGGGAACTATCGGCAACACACTTGTAATAGCCGTTTACTTGTCTAAAAAAAGACAATTTCCAAGACGAGCTTACATTCTGAGTCTAGCGATTACGGACCTAGTGATAGTGGTGCTTGTTGCCCCTTATTCTATTGTGTTCCAGTTACGACAGGTGAAAAGCAGTTTTGCTTGTCACGCGTTCGAAGTGTTTCGCCATACTGCTATAGGATTTTCTAATTTGATCCTTATTTTGATAGCATGGGAGCGTCTAATGATGGTATGGCGGCCCCTGAAAGCTATGGAATCTACAACCAAACTGTCGTTCATGATAGGGTTTTTCCTATTTGCCATGCTGTGTTCCAGCCCCGCAGCTCTTGTTTACAATGTTAGTTATCACAATAGTACCCAGTCTGGAAATGGAACTCAGGCACAGCAAAAATATTGTGCTCATACAACAAGCATATTAGGAAAACAGAAAACGCTATGGTTTAGAAATATGATTTCTTTTTTGATGGGAGTGGAATTTTTAATTTTGATAATCACGTATAGTCTTGTCTATGTGCTTATCTATCGACATAGGAAAAGGGCTCCACGATCATATGTAGGATCGAATATTAGAAATCGTGTAGGGAAGCAAGATTCAAATGAAAGTCAAACACGTAGTGCTCGTCTTATCGACAATGGCAGAGGAGATGACCGCGATATGTCAAATATTGCCTCAACCCCATTATGTCAAGTCGTGCAGACAGATTCCAATGAAGCTGATGATGATATGAAAGAACGGTCTTCTGCGAGACTTGAGTCTGCCCCATTACAACAAGTTGAGGACACAGATTCTAAAGTGATTACTACTGATGAAAATTTAAATTCAAGAAAGTCAAAAATATCGAACGGAAAACAAGATGATAAACTGGAATCCATCTACCTGGAGAAAGATTCTGAGAGAAATGAGATTGCTCAAGAAAATTCTTCGTCGAGAGATTTGCAAAGCTTTCGATATGAAGGTGCTGAATCGAACACGATCAACCTAGAAAGAACGCCAGTCTCGGAGGAAAATGATCATCGCCAAGAATCCATGTACCTCAATAACAACCAATCAAGTCAAGGAACTAGTTCAGTATCTTCTCCTCCACTCAAGGGATCACAGAAAAGGCAAAACTCGACAAACTCTCGAATTGTCACATCCGCCAAGAGAAGACCTACAATGCAAGCGAAAACGTGGACAATGTTGACCATCTGTACATTTTTGTACGTAATTTGCTGGATTCCCTATTCTTTCTACGCCTTTGAAGTAACTAAAGGATTGATATTCCAGTATTGCTTTTTCATTGCGCATGCGTCAAATCCTATCGTATACAGCGTTGTTAACGTCCGAGTTAGGAGAGGGATCAAAGAATTGTTTACCAGAAAATCACATTCTAGGACAAACAGCACGGTACAAACCAGTAGCACGAACGCATCAACGTCATCGAATGTTTGAATATGCAACTATACATAAAAATAGTACTAGGATAAACATGCATATGATACCGAAATCAGCCGGTAATTGCTCATGATATTTGTTGCAATGATATTTTTGAATTGCTGATTCGAATTCAATATTGAAATTCCATAAAATAGATGTACTTTTGCTTTGTTTTAATTATAAAACTACTTCACTAGGTGGGGTTAAATGTAAAAAAAATAATAATAATTTCGTTGCATGTCATTTTTTCACTCACCTGAGCTGAAAGCTCAATTAAGCATTTCTGATCATCTGTTGTCCGTCCGTCTGTTAACTTTTTTTCATTTTCAACTTCTCCTGAAGAACCACCGAGCCAATTTTAACCAAACTTGGTACAAAGCATCCTTGGGCAAAGGAGGAGTTTAAATTGTTAAAATAAAGGGTCAAGCCCTCTTGCAAGGGGAGATAATCAAGAAAAGACAATTCATTAAACATCTTCTCAAGAATTCCAGAAAAGCTGAAATTTACATGGAAGCATCTTTGGGTAGTGTAGATTCTATATTGTTCAAATCATGACCCCGGGGTAGGGCGGGGAGAATCCAGTTGTACATTGAAACATGTAGGAAAAATCTTTATGGGAAATACGAAAGTAACAAGATGTGTTTGTGAAACACTATGCGCCAGGTGTACCACCGGCGGCAACAAAATTCGAAAAAGCTATATATTTAACATATAGGTAACAGTCTTCATTGACCTTGGTCAAGAACCTAATCCTGGGTTAGTGTGGATTATTTAGCATATATGTCACAGTCAAATATTTCAAATCATGACCATGTAGATTCATGTTTGGAAATGGCGGTAACAATGTCATTGACCTTTGTGTCATTTGAAAGAGGTGGCACATTTATGGGTTATGGCGAAGGTTAAAGTTTGCAGACAAAAAAACGCACAGACAGAACAAAAATAATATATACCTTGAATCTATTGATCCAGGTGCATAAAAATTCATGATTGGATCGTAAAACCTTGACTTTAGCAAATGTGTTGCCTTATATAGTTTAGGTGTTCTGGATACCAGCTACATTTGGTAATTACGATTTAGATGTTGGGGGGTATCAACCTTACATAACAAAGAAAGACAAACAAACATTAAGTTATACATTATCTGACAGTTTTATTAAAAAAAAAACATGGGAAAATATTATTTCATTAAAAAATAATCTCCTAAAATAAAAAAAAAACATCATTGTAAGATCAATAGGAAAAAAAAGATTGGTATATCAAATAAAGAATAAAAAATGTATATAAATATCACAGTTTGAATCAAATAATGAGCAAGGCTTCTTATGCTACCAATTTACCCTTGACAGAGAAAGGAGGTGCAATATGAATGATAACGTGCGTGGAGGCCAATCCCCAAATATTGTGTCTTGAAAATTACTCCACACAGTCCAGAGTAAAAGTTAAAAGTTTGATCATTGCAGTTCATTACAAAATTATGGCGAATGAAAACACTGAATGACATGCATTTTACATTAAACTCTTCAAAAGGAATGTGAAATTTGTCATGTCTATGAAAATACCAATGATTAAAATAAGTTATAGACAAGTATGTCAATTAAAGTTTCCAGTTTTAGAGTATACATAAATTATAAATTTTATGAAAAACTGCTCTCTATTGTGATTACATTTAATTGAATTGAATGCTCTTTAATAACATGTACATGTATGTCCAAAAAATGAATTATTTTAATTTTATTTTAAAACAATTTGGCAAATTTTGATTATTTAAAAAATCTGTATAGCATGTTGTTCTATTGCTGGAATATCCCCTGCACTCAAAAATCTCTAATCCTGTTACCACAACTATATTTTAATACAATATTTTTGCTTTTTTAAATTTTCTCAATATCTAAATTTCAAAATACTTTACTATCTAAATGAGATTAAGAAAAAAAGGAGGATTTTTTTTTTTTGGCTCAAAAACTATATGTTGGTCTGGACAGAAAAATAATATCCCAAACAGGGCTGCAATTATTCAAATGTTTGAATATGATTTAAACCTTGACACTGTGTGGTATAATGGAAGAAGCATGAGGTAGATGGCAAATGACAGACAGTCAAATTAGGATAAATGTGTGTCCAATCCACACTTTGCAAAAGTTATTTCCCTTTGTGGGGTCAACCAAAAGGTCAATAGGGAAAATCGTAATGTTTCTCTTCTTTACACTTCCACACATTAAGGCATACTGCTACAAATTTTTGTGTTTAATTTTTTTTATTTTAATGTTTAGGTAGTCCTTTCATGGGGCATTCAAAATACAAGATGCAACAGTTAATTGTGTTGAAGTCAAATATGACAAATTAATTGAGTATCAAGCTATATGAAACTTATAAAAATGCTAAGATGCATGACTTCTAAGGGTTAATGTCCTCAAAAGCTGCCAGTCAAGGGACATAAATTTTGAAAGAGTATGGATTTACCTTTACGTGAATGAGTAATTAAAAATAAATTAAAATTAAATCAAATAATAATTAATGTAAAATACATGTATGTGTCACAAAATTGCCTGAAATTTCTTGATTAAATGACTATTAAACAGAATTGTTTAGTGTACTCGCTGGTATCAAAAGAATTCTTGCAAATTACGGTAAAAACTCCTCCTCAAGAATAACATTATCTTTTTCTTTTTCATAACATCTCATCGTCACTTTCTGCGTGAGCGAGTTTTTGTAGAACCTTTTTCTTTTTCTTTCTGCCCCCCTTTTTCTTCTGTACTTTGGACTCAAGGGGAGGTAACTTGGAGGGTATCGCCGAAGTTGGCAGAGTCTCGAAATCGTCCACTCTGCGCGCCTCCATGACTTCTCCTATGGGCTCAGGTCTTTTATCTAAATACGAGTATTCGTCATCGTCCGATTCATTATTCTCGTTCAGTTTTCGTAAGGTTCGTCTTTGAGGGATTTCGGGGAGGGGTCTTGAGATGGAGTCAGCATTCTGGCGAGATTTCTTGGAGGAGCGCTTCCTTTGAGATCTAAATCAAAAGTGAAAAATCATTTTGAGTTAAACACAAAAGAAGATGCATCATAAAAGGCGGAGTCAAGATCAAAAATTTAAAACCATTTAATAAAATCCAGATAATTTGGAATTCAGTTAATGTATAAGACTAACTGGTAAATTGTTTACCAATTACTTTGAATATAATTTGAATAAAATTAAAAATCTTTCAAACAATTTTCAAATACGTTTGTAGTTAACTGTTTTAAAGTGAGATAGGTACATTATACTTTAATAATTTGATAACATAACTTTTGCTTCAGACCTGCATATGGGTCAAAATTTAACCAAGCAAGTCTTGCCAACTTATTTGCTTGTATCCTCATATAATGGAGATTGATTCAATTTTTTTTTAAATTGAGTAACTCACGCATTTGACTTATTTAATGAAATATGACAAGAATTAAATGATTAATAATGAGATATGTCATATTAAATTTGTAAAATGCTGCAAATCATGATCAAAAGTATTATTTTTAATAAATACAAAGTTAAAAAATAAATTACAAGACAACTAGTGTAAAAAAAGATGAAAAAAAATGCAAATATTTATTTTATTTTTTTTTTAGAAACATATACTGTGTCTTAATTATTCCCATGAAATGAAGAAGGTTACTCATAAAATTTATTCTGTTATGATAATACACAAACTCGTTTATTTGTGTGTCGTTTTAAACTAAGAAGTTTGAGACCTCAAATTAAAGAACACAGTGGTCACAATCAACTTAAGAATTGGCCATGTTATTAATATGCATGTGTATTTATTGTTTGATTACGATCAATGTAATAGAACAATCCATTGCAAAATATGTGGTACTGTACATAAATACGTACGTCAAAAGATGCCCTAGAATTACAATGATGAAGAGAGAGATTAAAGATAATTGTATGTTAATTTACAGGAAGAATGTTTTTATTTTAAAGTTTTATTAAATTAAATCAAAATCAAATTGAATTGGTTATTTAATTAATTTAATTGTTTTGATTACAAAAAATAATTAATGCCTGAAAGAAATAAATATTGTGATATATTATACATCTGAGTGAATACTCATTGTACAAATGGTTTTTACAATGCAAGTAGATTTTCTTTGATTATAAATTTTATGAAACCTACTGGTAATTTTAATTATAATAATTAATAGAAAATTTATGATAAGGGGGTTGTAAACAAATCTCTCATAAATCAAATGTGTTTTTCATTAAAATATCATAAATTTTATATTAAAAGACAAAGCAAAGCATAAGTTTTAAGATAATAATTTAAGAAAATTTACAGTTAAAGTGAGAATATATAATAAATCTCATTAAATAGTGTGTCATAATGATATGATATATGTAATATATTAAAACACAAAGCAAAGCATAAGTCTTAAGGTTTATTAATGTTTTCTAGTTTCAGCACCATAAAAATTCATAATATTTTTTAGTTAAAATGAATAGTTCATTTTTAGTATATATTTCACTTTGTAATAGCTAAGATATATGACCATTTAATGTATTGTAAAGTTATTTCACTGTGCATGATTAAAAATTATGTTTTAGTAAGCCATAAATTGAGTAAATCATCAAGTTTAATCTTGTGAAATTTCACCTACATTTCACTAATACTCAGAAAGAGGGCTTCCCAAAGAAATATAGAGAATTATTAACTGGAATATTTAATATTTGCTGGAATCCTTTTGACATCAAAATCAATTAAAATCTTCATCAGTTAAGGTTCAAAATTAACTTTTATTGCAAAAGCTAAAACAGAAATAATATTATCAAATGGAAATCATTTTATGCATTTTTTTTACCTTGACATTTGACTTTTTGCCTTCAAAATCAATAAGGGGTTCTAAAAATATTGCAAAAGCTGAAGGACATTTAGACTTCTCATTCAAATTGAAAGTGTCAAAGACAGAAAGAATGATGGACAGACAAACTCAAATTTGATTCCCCAACTTTAAGCAAGATGTAAGAAAAAAATGTTTAATAGATATTTTTTACCCTTAATTAATGTGTACTGAATTGGCTCAATAATACAATTTCAACACTGTCTCCGATTATTCCCATTCAACCCCTTTCAGTAGTAAATGAATACATAAGTATATTCAATGCATGATTTAAATGGTCCCACTTTGACTGATATATTACTGAAATGACCTACTTTTCTGCTATTGTTGTGTATTAATAGGGTCTGGCTGTAAACTAGATATATATAATCTTAAAATTACTGACTAGAATTAGGGATTATACTAATTTATTATATTGATTGCTTTGTAGTGCACAGGTCTGACAAACAAAGATGTTATTGGTGTGGCCTTATAAATAATTTTATACCATTCCAATTCCCATTTCATGATTTTTTTTTTCTTCAATAAATGACAAATTTTTCAAACCTCGATCAATTTAATCTTTGATGTATTCGTTACAAATATGTAAAGCTAAATAAATGTATACTTTTATCTTTAAAAGTTTTCTTTTAGATTGATACTTGAAGTGAAATTGTCATAAGATTATAAATGTAATTACAAAAGATTATTGATTGCATGATATACATGTGTAGGCAAGCTCTTAAGCTTGATATTTACCCTCAGTTAAATTGGATTTAATGTAGAATATCAGATATAAACAAAACCAACTCTTTTAAATCTCGATATGTACCATGCAATTGCATGAATCCCATTGTCCTTCATGCACCCCCCTTTTTTTAAACTTCACTAGACTACTAAATTAAGCTCTAGCACAGTTAAATATATTAAGTGGCTGGAGGTAACACTCATATAGAAATGATTTGTACACTGTATAGTAATCTTTATTGCTTAAACTTTATAAAAATGTCCAATGAAAGAAATGGTGTCTCTACATCCAACCAATCAAATTTCATGATAATCCATTAAAAAGAAAACGCAAAACTAGCCCAGAACTCCATTATATGTAAGCTACAGATATGAAAACTAAGCATCTAGATTTAAATATATACCTAGTATTTTCCTCAATACTGAAATATAAATAGGAGGACTTATACATGCATGTAAATCCCTAGACAATAGCTAGCAGAACACGAATTAATATCAAAACTAATCAATACCCTAAAAAAAGTTAATCAGCAAGCAGCATATACTTTGTACAAGTGATATATCAAATAAATATCTAATCTATAATTCACTAATTATCACTACCAGGTAATTATCCTATGATATGGAATACCAAGCAGCACGTTTTATGCATGTGATATACCAAATAAATATCTATCAAACTGAGTACACACTATATAGATCATTAATTAATCTATGTTCTGGACTACCAAGCAGCACACTATCTTTATGTGGTTGGCATATACCACATAAATAAATATCTATTATATGTACTAATTATCACTAATTATCCTACATTCTGGATTTACTCCAGTTGAGATATCTTACCTAGATGACAGTGAGGCTCGCCTGGATAACTCCAGACTCTGAGTGCTGCGGACTCGCTCAGCCAGGTTGCTATCTCGGCGAGATAATGGACTGTAAGAACAAACATAAACAACACGTCTACTGTGTACAATATTTAAACAGCAAAACTCAGCTGGCTTATATATTTAAAGAAGGCATAAAATGTGTTGTTGTAATTCTAATTCATTACTGGATTGAAGTAATAATGTGCATATTGTGATGAAAATTCTGAAAAATTTATCTACTCATTCCAAATTTCACCAAAAAAAATATTTCTCGATGCAAACATTTTGAGTTTGACAGTATATTTTTCTAAAGTATATATTTTTATTGCTGACAATAAATTATTATAATTTCAGATTTTTGAATTTACATCATAAATTCATACAATTATAAATAATCTTTTGAGAACTTACGGCACTTCTTGTTGAGTCTGGGGTTTGAAGTTAGGATCATAGATTTCCTTCATGACAGCACTAATTTCAGCATCAGTTTTTTGTGGATACAAAAGATGGAGGACATCTACCAACTCTGTCTGGTCAAAGGAGCCCACACGCACCAAACCAGCGATGAACTTTAGCTCCTACAGCATGACAAAGATGGAATGTGACAAAAGAATACACTCCTTATCAAAATTAAAACTTATTTCTAAACCTTTTAAGTGCATTTGAATTATCAGAACGTATTGAACATAAAAAAACTTTTCTCCTAAATTCTTAAAATTGATGATTCCATTGACAGTTTTTGTGAACAAGTACCGTATTCATGACTTGAAATGAATCTATATTAAGAACAAAATCAAAAATTTTAAAGGTGGTTTACAATGAAAATATATCATAGATGTGTAATAATATTCAACCACAGATAACTGTAAAGAAAACTGTTATAAATGGTCACCCTGCACTGACCTCTTGTTGAGTTTCCTTGGCTTTCCTGATTTCAAATTGTCGTCGGACTTCCTCCAAGGTCTGGGCTATCTGTCTGTCCAGATTATTCCTATACAGAGACAGAAAAACAGACAACCTTACACTTTTGTCTATTGCTAAATGTTATATTTGAACACACCCCCCCCCCCCCCTTATAGCTGCCTATCAGGTACATGCAGTCATATTACTTGATATTGTTCAGAATGAGATATATTCACGTTAAAGATTAACACTTCTATTTTTCCCAACAGAAGTTTTGTAACTAGATATAAACCATTTACAGTTTAATTTAATGTGTTCATGAATAATTGTAAAAAAAAAAGCTCCACAGTTTATACTGCGTTAAAACAAGGTACAACTAAGGCCCTTCACTGCAAAGATATTTTTTAAACAGAAAAAACTCTAATGCCTGAATTTTTCCATCTCCATTGTATGTTTGTGAGCCAGTAATGCCCTCTTGATTTTCAGGGCTGTTTTGTTCTTTGCTGTAGACAACAGTTCGTCAATTTCTCTCTTGTGAGCTCGCATCATTATCTCTTCCTTCTGTTCTATCCTCTCCTTCAGTCGCTTACGTAATTCCTAAAATATAAAAGTCAAATTTTAGATATTGATCAATGTGCCTTTATATTTTTTAAATAATTTAAATTTACAATTTTTTTTACTTGCTATATAGAAGAATAAATTCAAAGTTAATCATAAATCCCATGTTTTTATTTATTTATTTTTTAAATTTGCCAACTTGTCTTTTGCTTTCCACCATGATTGTATTGCAATAAAAAAAAACACTGATTAGATTAAATGCATTAATCACATCTTACCTTCTCTTGTCGACTTCTTTGGCTGTCCAGCTTTTTGTGTAGCTGTTCTTGTTCCTGGAGCAATGAAAAGTTCAACTTTTGAGTCTTTTTCAATTTAAATGTCAAGCAAAATTAATCAAAACTTGTATTCAGCATGTGATCTTTCTAAACAATGTATATAAAAATCTAATAATATACTTGTTTGTGTCTCTCTAGAACCTTCTGACACTCCGGATCAGACAAAATGCCTCGTTCATTCAGTTCATCCATCAGATTTGATTTCAAGTTATTGATAGCTGCCTGCTGTTCATCAATAAGGGCCATCTGAAAGGATGCAAAAAAGAAATTGTAGAAACAAGCTTAATTCAGATTCAAGTTACAAGTTTTTATTTAAGACAAAGACCCCGACTGGGGTATATGAATACAAATAATACAACAAAATTATAACATATAATCAGGATTCTCATTCCATGAAAGGGAGGTAATTGAAGAAATTGTCTCCTTTAAGCCCAGTTGACATGGCTTACCTCCCTTGCTTTGGCTACTTGAAGTGCTGCCACCATGGCCCCTAGCTGCTCCTCTTGGTCTTTCAGGGCTAGTGCTCTTTCTTTCAACATTTCAATTTTCACCTTTTAATTCAAAATCATTATTTCATTATGAACTAGCGTAATTGATTTCTTCTAGCTAAATATCAATTTTGAATATGACAATACCATGAGTAAATACAAAAACTATACCAGTGAAAAAATACAAAAAAGAAATGTTTGGAGGCATAATCTGTAAAGCCTTAAAACAAAAGATTGGTTGATAAACAAATGAATTAAGAATAAAGATCCAGAAGAAAAATAATGATAAAGTAACATTTTAACAGACATACCATCTCCAGTTCATCATCAATGTTGAGTTTCTGGCCCTGGAGGACGGCCATTTTCTGATGAAACTGGTTCCTCATCAGCTCCAGCTTTTCTCTCTGGTTCTCGGGATCTGACTCCTCCCCATTATGTTCTATCTGTCTCATCTTTTTCTACATAAATTTTTTTTTTTTTTAATTATTAATTAAAAACATTTTTTTGTAATATTTGGATCAATTTCATTAATACATGTACATGTATTTTTTTTTTCTCGATAGAAGCCCTGTATCAGTTGAACGTCCATATCTTGAACCTTGATATCTCTAATTCCATGGATAAGGATAAGTGTTGGAAGTACCACTGTTTTTATTATGTGTATCTTAAACATAAATAGATATCTTGAATCTTTGGATATATGTTTTTTTTCTTGGCCCCATCAACATTTTTTTAAAATGAGATTTGTCAATAACTTTACTACTGTGTATGGCTAGACAAAGCCTATGTGATTTCTGGGGTGGACAGAATTATGCGCGGCTTGACAAACCTCGTACTCCAGTGACTGTTTCTTCTCTAATTTCTCCATCTGTAAAGCTCGCTTGGCAGCCAGTTTGTCTTCCAGGATTCTCTTCTGTCTCAGCTTGTTCAAAGTTAAACTGTAAATAAAAGTAAATGCACATTCATGATAATGAAGATTTCTTTTTCAAGGGATTGAATTTTACAAAGGTAGCATTCAGTAATGTTTTATGATTGTGTGCATAATTATAAATTTTAAAATTTCTGACCTGTTCTCAACTTTGACCATCTGTTTCTCGTGTTCTTTCATGATTCTGTCTCTCTCTTCCTCTGACATGGACATCTGACCACTCAACAACTTCCTGTCAACAAAAAGATTACTTTTAATTCTAATGCTCACCTTTTTCTTTTAAGTTTTAATATTTCTATTAAAAATTCTAACAAGCAAAAGAAAAAACCCATGAAATTCTACTTGTTTCCTAGGTTCACATGCACTTATCTTATTTAATTAAGAATAATTTTGTTGCCCTAAGTGCACCTGTACTTACTTGACAACCTCATCCTCCCGTTTCCTGATTTCCTCCTGTTCCACCTTTTCCTGTTCCTTCCTCTGTCTCCATTCCTCCTTAGCCTTGGCAAGCTTCTCCTACAAATAAAATAAAGAAAACATTGGTTACATGCTTGAATACTTTCTAATAAACAGATATCAATAATTCTACAGTGAAACCTGTTTAATCTGACACATTCATGCACTTGGAAACATTTTTTGTCAAAATAGACTGGGTATCTATAAGTACAAAGCATAAAGTCAATGGAAAATAGTAAGATTGGAGTAAATGAAGGGTCAGAATACACAGTGAAATGAATTGCACAAGTGTTGAATGAGACAGTTTTCGATGTAAGAATATTTCATACAACAGGGATAGCCTCCTATCAATATATTTGAAATTAATTTTAGAAATATCATTTTTACATGAAGAATAAAATATTGTAACAAATGGCAGAATGGCAGGGATTCCAGTCTGAAGGTATTACATGAAAGCAAGCTTTGCTTTGAACAGATTAGAGATTGACATAACAACAATTTTTAAGAGAATAAATTGAAAGGCTAAAGAATATGGGTGATTCTAACCTGAAGATTGGCCTTCTGTTTTTCCTGGGACCGTTTCTGTTGAGCCTGTAATCGGGCCACCTCCTCTTCATGCTGACTCAGCAGTTTATCATACTGGTCCATGGACACATTATCTGTAACATTACAAGGTAACTCATTTTATCAGATGATATGTGTAGAAAACGGTTTTGAAAAATATATGGGCTCCAGACTCTCACTTCTTCAGGTGTTTTGCAGAAAAAATTGTATGTTATTCTGATGTATTACAAGAGTAATTTTTTCTAATATCTATTTAAATTTTACAGTACAAGTGTAACAGGAGAGGAGAAAAATGCAGTAGACAAGATAAGAATTCGAACCTGGGGCCTCTGAATCTACGGTCATGTGCTCTACCGACTGAGCTATCTGGCCACCGGCAATCAAACCCATCTGACTGCCACATAAGCAATACAGTGTATTGGAGAATAAGACACAACTCAAATTCTTTTTATACAAACATAAAACTGCACACTTACTTATTTCACCTATCTTTTTAATCAAGTTCCTCTCAGCTTGAGTCATCTCGTCTTTAGCATGTTCAGTCAGCTGGTCATTGAGCTCGCGTAGCTGCTCGGCGTGATTTTCATCGATCTCGGACTCCTCTTCATTTATCTCATCTCGATGCTTGGCTTCCAGTTTGAGCTTTGTCTCAATGTACATGAGTGGATCTTACAAAGATAAATTTTAAGGGTCAACACATGTTCCCTAAGTACAATTAAACATGGTTATAGCTAACACATTTATACTGAATTTTCACTAAAAGTGAAATGATTTTCATTTCCTGTGTTTTGAACTTATTGAACCATTATAACCAGTTATGTTTATGAAATGAATCAAAATTGTTTATCAATGAAATTTTATTCTGTTATTCATGTTTCATATTACAACTGCTTTATGAACTCTTTAAGTCTGTAGAGTAAATGAGATTAAGTACAAATCTAACTTAACTTATTCTTTATATCATACCTATTGGTCCTTCTGTCTGGGTCTCCATAGTCTTCAAAACTTTATCCATCTCCCCCTTTTGCTCAGATTTCTTAAATATAAAGTCATATATACTATAAGTATATAAGTACACAATAAGTACAATATATACAATAAAATACATATTATCTATCTTTAGCATTTCAGTGCCCCCAATCTACTGAAACTGAAGTGCAGGCATTGCTAACAAAGGTGCAAAAAACAACAAAATAAAAGCATTTTTCAAATCTAAATTATTTGTTTACAATAAAACATGTCTAGCATTTTTTATAAAAAAGTCAATTATTTAACATTTCAGACCCCCTGTACTATTGCAATTATTGATATGCAGGACTTGTCTACATATTTTTTAAGTTGATCAATACATGTAGCTAGTCTTAGAGAATTTCACATGCTAGCAAAATGAAATACATGAACATGCTTATACTATGAAAATTCAAATATTATTATTTGATAATTGTGAGCTCACCATCTGGTTCAGTTTTTTCCGCTTCATTTCTCCGAGACGTTTAGACAGCGCCGTCTCTTGTTTCTGTCTGTCTTTGTCGAGTTTATCCTTTAAGGCCACCATGTCTGCCTTGGCTGAGGCAATCAACTCTGCTGCCTCATCAGGAGTCAGGCCCCCTACCCTGTCATTCAAATTTTAAAAATTAGTAAACATGTCAGGTCCCTAGCTAGCTGTCATCAAAATTTAGCAACAGTTGCGAATCATATGGCAATTGTCGCTATAGCACAACCAACTGATAGGTTCAACTTTGTATCTTGTGCTTGAAAATTTGCATTAAAAATTGCCACATGGTTGAGACTTACTTTTTGGACTTAGCTTTGTTCACAAGTTCTATTTGATGACTGGCCATTGTGTTCAACACATCACTTTCATCATCTTCTTGTTGTTCCTAATATCAAAGATAAAAACAATTTAACATCCATAAGAAACAAATTCATCATACATTTTGGTTTGTTTATACATGTATGTGGTTTAACGTCTCTCTCAAATTTTTCACTCATATGGAGACGCCACCAC
The DNA here is from genome assembly GCF_032062105.1 of Saccostrea cuccullata. Lineage (NCBI taxonomy): Eukaryota > Metazoa > Mollusca > Bivalvia > Ostreida > Ostreidae > Saccostrea > Saccostrea cuccullata. The sequence goes on along the minus strand of NW_026928084.1, from coordinate 73,964 downwards.
TTGCCGGTGCGAATTTTGCCCTATGCTCGGCACTTACAGCCATATGCATAGAGCAAGGATGGATCTTTATGTGATAGCACCTACTGCAACTTGGGACCTCGGTTTCATACAATTTGGTAAATATTTCACATTTCTTTCTTGTGTACAAATGCATAGATACATAATAGTCAGAAACCTACCTCCAGTTTAGCCATGGCCTTCCGTTTCTCTAACTTCTCCTCCAGTATAAACCTCTGTCTGGCCACTTCCTCATCATATCTCCTCTCCAGCTCGCTCTGAATCTTGCGGTGTTCCTCTAACAGCCAATCAGCTTTCTCTCCCACCAGGTGGCCCTGCTGCATGACGTCCTCCAACAGGTCCTGTTCTATCTCCTTCATGCCCATCCTCCTCCTCACAGCGAATTCCTGTCAACGACAAAATCAACATTACATATATATAACACAAAAAACAAGCTTCTTCTTAATGTAGCGAATTCCTATCAACGACAAAATCAACATTACATATAACACAAAAAAACAAGCTTTTCCTAAGAGCAAATTTCTGTCAACGATAAAATAAAATTAAAATACTTTAAAACAAGCTTCTTCTCACAGCAAATTCCTTTTAATGACATAATCAACATTACATAGCTAAAAAAAACAAGCTTGTCTTCACAACAAGTTCCTGTCAACGACGAAAAAAATCAACATTTTATTACTCAAAATATCAAACAAGCTTCTCGCAGCAAATTTCTGCCAATGACAAAATCAACATCTATGTAATAAAGGCATTGAAGACAGACCTTCCTAAAATATTCTGTTGTGTTTGATTTAGATTAATAAGGATTAACTTTATTGAGGACAGACCTCATTGAGGTATTTTGTTGTGTATGACTAAGACAGAATAATGATTAACACTTCACTGAGGACAGACCTTCCTGAAATGTTCTGTTTAATTCAGAGGGAGGATTAATTTTTATAAGGAGACTGAGGACAGACCTTCCTGAAGTTTATATACTGTTGTATTTGATTTGGATAGAATGAGATCATTAACTTCATTGAGAACAGATCTTCCTGAGGTTTTCTGCTGTGTTTGATTTAGATAAAATGAGGATTAATTTTACTGAGGACAGACCTTTCTGAGGTTTTCTGTTGTGTGTGATTTAGATAGAATGAGGATTAATTTTTTTGAGGACATTGAGGAAGGACCTTCCTGAGGTTTTCTGTTTTGTCTCATTTGTATAGAATGAGGTTTAATTTTTATGAGGACATTAAGTCCAGACCTTCCTGAGGTTTTTTGTTTTGTTTGATTTAGACAGAATGAGGATTGATTTTTATGAGGACAGATATTCCTGAGGTTTTCTGTAGTGTTTGATTTAGATCGAATGAGGATTAATTTTTTATGAGGACAGACCTTCCTGAGGTTTTCGGTCTCCTCGTCTTGCTCAAGTTTGAGGAGGAATTCTTGCTCGTCCAGTTCTGTCTGGTGCTCCTTGTCCATCATGTCCAGTAACTGCTGTCTCTCCTGTCCATAAAAAAACATTTCAGTTTCAATGAGATACAATAATCATTATGTGTGATAGCAAATACATGTGCAAGTAAAAATAGAAAACAACTAGAAACGATCTCGTTGCGAGCAACGAGTAGGTCTTCCGTCCGATTCCGAAAAATAACCCATAAAATCGAGCTAAAAATGGATTAAACATACTTTGGACACACTGGTAATTGAAACAGGTCACTAGCGTGAAAATCCAATACGCTTATCGATTACGCTATTGAACAACTACTCTTACTTCACTTGTATGTACATATATTTCTGCAACAGTTAATCTGTCTTGGAATTATGAAAGGAGGGTCACGATTCATAATTTCGCGCCAAACGCAAGGAGTAAATCTTAGCGAATTTCTCTTGGAATGTTCATTTAAATAGGTGAGATAGCTTCAATCAAATAACAAAAGAGCGTTCTTATCGCCTAAATTTTGAGGTGTGGAAAGTATATTTAACACATACATGTAACATATCGTATATAGGCAAATAACACTAAAGCAGTGAAACAGCTATGAATGGTTAATTTTTCAATTTTCAATCACGAAAGTTGACCATTCTGATTACTTACACTTTCATAAAAAAGGTGGTATGTTTCACCGAAAAAAAATGCCTCGATCGCCCTACGAGGGTCAAGGAATAAGATTCCATTATGTTCAATAACTTGCATTGAGAAAATAAAATGTTTATATAGGTCAATTAAACGGTCTTTGAAAAATTGTTATCTTTAAAAATAAAATATTTTCTTATTGTAACAGTTGTCCTTTCTGTTAATTTAATATGACACAAGTGTGCATGGGAAAACAGTGGTCACGTTTTGTACTTACTACATGTATACGAGGGTCATTCAAAAAATGCGTAGACAATGCTTCTCATCGTCATATGATTATTACAAGATTATAGATCAACACCTTTTCGTAAACATAAACATTTATTTTGTCGAAGTGTGAAGTTTCATTCCATTTGATTAAACAGAACTCACGTTAGCCAAAATTAAAAGCAACATGTTTTGTTACCACGGAGCACGGTTAACCAATATTGTAACGTCAAAAACAACGCTGAGCAAGTTTGTAAAAGTAGACACATTTTTGTTATTTCAAACACGGTTTGTTGCGTCTTCTCCATTCTCCACAATACTTAACACCTGGTTTGCTATCAATTGTACAGATATAGCTTGAATTAGAATGATATTGTTTTCAAATTCTTTGATTTACCATGCAACTTTATTATTTCTGCAACATTGAAGCACACATCACGTTCAATAACGTGCCTAACTATTTTGACAATATTTTTAACTTTAACCTGTTTCTTTGCAGACAATCCATCGTCCGATTCCAACTCGCTACCACTCAATTATTGTATTTTCAACTTAATACAAATACACAGATTTTTTTCATACAGATCCTGATTTATAAGGATTTTTTAAGCTTGTAGAAAAAGTTTCCCGAATGTAAAGTCTAATTTTATTGCTACTTGCTGCTCCGTGACGTCCTCCAACGTCATGGTTTTTTGCCTTTTTTAATCAAGTCCATATGTATTTAGAAGCTGATATCTTTTAAATGGAACGAGATATTACATAACCTGATTTCATTTTAATTAATACAGCAATACTTAATTTAAACATGTAAATTTTATTTCGTTTCAGCTCCATTTATTAGAGGTAAAGCTGTAAATACTATAAAGTGAAAATTAGAAAATTACTCAATTTTGACGGTGCTCTGTGACCCATTTTTGCTGTTCTAAATCCTTGGTAATTTTAATAAATATTAGGATACATTCCAATTTTTTTTCTCAAATTATTTGAATCTATTGTTAAAATATTTGTACCAAATTTGGACATAATATGACGTTAAATAAAAAAGCTAGGACAAAAGTCTACGAACTTTTTGAATGACCCTCGTATATATTGTTTCTTGAAAAACTATTAATTATAACTATGATTTAAGCTATGTGTTACCGTGATGCAAAACAAAAGATGTAGATATTGTACTTCATTTGCTACTTTGAGAAACAACCAAAACCAATTAAAGAAGACTTGTAAGGAGACCTTGGATTATAAATGTAGTTTGACACAGAATTGCAACGAAACTAAGAGGTGACAATCCAAGTATCCCTACACATTTCATTGCTCCTTATGTTACTTTCGTTCAAGCAAACGCTCGGCTGCCTCTGTAAACCCCTATTGCGAAATGTCAGAATTGACAGAAACAGCCGCCATTTTGGTCCCGCTTCAGATTTTTGAATGTTAATATCTCGAGTTTGAATTTATCAATTTACAAACAAATTATATATTCAGCATAATAAGAAATGTTTCTATCAACCATAGTAATATATTTTGAAAATATTGAAAAACAAAAAAGTTTTAAAAATTCGACTTTTTAAATTTGCATGCCATTACGACAGGAAGTGGAGACGACGTACAAATGATCGCGTCTTGGATAGTACTTATCACGATCTATAATCCCTGAAAGTTTCACAGTGATATCTTTTACCGTTCTTTAGATTATCCGCGAACAAAATGTCATTTTAAAATCAGGAAATTGTCCGTAACTTGGCACCAGAAAGGAATTTCCAAAAAATCTCCAGGATATAATAACTTCAGATAGCAATTAACACATTGTTCCTGCATATTTCACAAAAATCCATCCAGTAGTCTTCGAGAAATCACGTGCACAAAATTTGATGGTCTGAAAAATAATGATTATAACGAGCTCAGGCGAGCTTCAACGCCTTTTGCGCTGGAAAGATATAGACTCAAAAAAGCAATTTAGCAATCCTTCCTCTACGTTCACTGAAAATCTCAAGTCAATATCTTCATTCGTTTTTTACTGATTGCCAGGACAAGCTGACCCTCTTAAAATCAGTAAATCGTCCATATCTCACGACCGGAAGTGACGACGTACTTATAAAAAATTTCCAATAAGGTTCAGACCAATATCTATCAGATCTGAAAGTTTCATGAAAATCGACCAAGCCGTTTCCGAGAACTCGCGTGCACAAAAATCGGTAAGAAAAAAAAAAAAAATAATAATAATAGGGAAAAAGAAACCGAACAAAAACAATAAGGTCTTCCGTTGGAAACGGAAGACCTTAATTACACATGATATGACAATATCATGTTATAATCATTACAATATGTTCAAACATAACAAAAATAACCAAAGCATGCAATAGCCATTACATCCAATAATTTTTTTTTTATAAAACCATCTTGTTACATGTAATAGACTTACATTGTCACCCAGATCTGCGATATCACTGACAAGTTTCTTCTTCTCATCCCTTTGTTTCTGCAGTGTCCTGGACAATTTGGCCTGCAACACAAAAATGGCAAATGTATAATTTCTGCAAGGCTGTACTAGATAAAGCTCTTGTAAAATGGTTTATCTTGTAAGTTTTACTCACAACTTCTCTATAATATCTATACAAGTGCACAGGCAAACATAAGGCAGGGAATACCCTTTGCTTTTCTTGAAGACAACTTTCATTTAGACTCATTTTCCCCCTTGTTCCCATCAAATTCTCACAAGTACCTTATTCTTCGCCGCCAGCTTCTTTCTGAGTTTCTTGTTCTGTCGCTGAAATTCGTCGTCCAGGTTAGCATCCAACAGTAGCCGACGCTGCTTGGCGTTTTTGTCGGCGGCTTCGTACACCTGCGGGCCAATGTCTCTGTTATGGATCAGGCCTCGTATCAACATGGCCGTCACCTTCAAGGAAGCGTCTGTTCTCTGGGTCTCAATGTCGGTGTCTGCCTTCACGGTACACAAAATGTCCAAGCTACAAATCAAAGCACTCAAATTTAAAAATAGCCATTACCATATGTTTAGGTAATTTATGAGTTGTTATTTACTAATTTGTTTTTATCCATTCCTCATTTTGTTCTAAAATAAAGTCTTTCTGTCACTTAAGGGGGAGGAAAGAAGTCTATTGTTCATAAATCAAAAAATGGTCCGAGTTTTTTTTAAGGTGTTATCTTCTTGGACCTGAACACTTTCAGGGAATTTTCATTCTAATAATACTGTAATTTCAAAATTCATTAATTAGTAACACTTGGCATCATACTTGTATGGTTCTGTTTTCTTTTTTTACCCATTTAACTTAAAAAACAACAGGGAGCTATTGACGAGTGTTTAGTTGTCACTAGTTTGACACCCCCACCCCTCTCCCTCCCCCTACTTTTCTTACTTGTCTAGTTCTCTGAAACGTTTCAGTTTATCTTTGACAACCAGGACTTCAACAATGGAATCCTCTTCTTTGATATTACTGGAGAAAAAAAAAATTAGAAATACAGAATTATTTCAAAATTATCAAATAGATAATGATGATCTATATAATTATGGTAATACATGTACTAAGATCTAACACTGATATATATGAGCACCAATTCAGAATGGTACATTTTTGAGCACTTTAAGAATTTTATTGTAATTTTAGTCCTATAGCTTTGGATATTCTCAGACTGGCCGTGCTTCTTACCTGAAGTCAGTAATTGTGTGGCCTGTCTTGTCTGCATCTCTGTCGTCCATCAGGATTGTTTTGCCTCTGGTTGACAACCTTAGGTTTGTCTGCAAAAGATCATGGCATCATTCATATAAATACCATTTCTTTAAATTCCCTGTAACTGGTACTACACGTACATTGTTATTAACTTGTATGTCCATCTTTATAATCATGGCTAAACTCTGATATCTTGAATACGGTTATATCAAATATCATGGATGTGTCAAGTGATTTGGAAGTCCCAAACATTTATTCTTTAAGTATTTTCCCTTTAATAATTCTCAAATCCGCTGAAATCTTGAACTTTTTTACTTGAGTTTAAGATAATATAGTTTGACTGTATTAAAAAATCTTTTCAGTTAGATATGAAATTAAAGTAGAAGACAATGGCACATTACATACCTGTGTAAAGCTTTGGTTTTTCACAGATCGCTTTCGTTTTATCGTCAGAAACAAACAAACAGCTCCAATCACCAAAGCAATGCCGAGGAAAAAAGCCACGAAAAACATCAGGGCTGTAAAACCATGCTGGTACAATATCTAAAACACCACAAAATATAACATCCGAGTTCTTTAAGGAATGAAGCTTATTTCAACTTATGTTATCCGATATAACATAACTTGGGGCAGTTTACGCTTTATAAACCGCGAAGCGGTTTATAAGAAAGCAAATTTTTGTTATATCGTAACATAATTGATTTATTCCTTATAATTTAATTTCAGGGTAGACAATAAGACAATATTTCTTCCGGAAAAAAGGTTTAAAATTGAGTGTTATTTTAAAATTAACGTCAAGCGGAGTAATACGTTTTTGACGTAACTCATTGTGACGTAGGCAAGTTATGTTATACAAAATGGATAAAACCGTTTAACCAATCAAATGAAGTGTTACAACTTAAATTAAATTATTTGTATAGAGCTCTCAAATTATGTCAAATGATTTTTTATTAATTAGAAACTTCTAACAGAATTTTGGTTAAATCAGATGTCTTGTCTTCATTATCTATATATACTTACATTTTTTTCCACTTCTCGGATGCCATGGACACACATAGCTAAGCTGATTGGTCCAACACTTGATGTCAGGATGCTCTAGAAAAACAAGAGAAAAAAACAGAGATGATTTAATTTTTACAAATTAATAATAGGATCTTCCATCCAGTAGAAATGTGTCAATAGATAAAATTTGCAAAAGGTTAAAGTTCATAACTATCAGATTTTTAAGGTCTTTTGACCTTGAGGGTAGTTGAATCACATTTGCAGAATTTGAATATAATAAGCATTTACAGTAAAACTTGGTTATAACAAAGTCACTGGGACCTATGAATCAAATTACTTTGCTATATCCGTAATTTGTTATATCCATATAAGGAATTCCTTCAATCTATATAGTTAGGGATCCAAGATAACTTAAGTATATTCGTGAATTTGCAATATCCGTGTTCGTACTAAACAAGTTTTTACTGTATTCACTACATTGTATTGCTTGTATGAAAATATGGCATTTTGATTGAATTTATAGTTAAAGACCCAAATACATGTACGAGGGGTGTTAGAAAAGTTCGCGGACACATTGAATTGCAGAAAATCTATTGTGTACTGTGAAGTATGATCTATGTCTGAATGAATTCCTACATTTTGTTTATTTGTATGTAAAAAATCAGGTCCATATAATAAAATCTTAAAATTTTACAACTATTTTTACTATGGGGTTATGGGATTCACGGAGCAATCACTTGACGTAAGCGACGTGACAACCAGATTTCAACCCTTTAAGCTTTGTCGCAGTTCTATAAATCTTTCATTTCTACAGATTTTTCTTATCTTTTTTCTATTTTAAATTGAATATCTTTATCAAGAAATATTACTTTTCTACTATAATGTCTTTTGTATTGTTTTGGATATTATTGAGATCTTGAAAAATAAAAAAAAGTCTATGCAGTCAATCGATCAGGTATGGAAACTATGCAAAACCATAGGCCCAATGCAACGTCCATGCGATAGAGGGGTATTGAAATATCGATGGAGTTAATCATTCAAAATGTTACTCTTTCCATTCTTATGAAGCTACAACCATTTGAAAACTTGTTCTTTGTATGTGTAGTATATTACCGGCAGCATCTTGAATATTTCAATCTCTTTTTAGACATTTTCCTGTCTGTACACATAATTTTTAAGTAGTGCAGTGCTCCATTACGCTCAATGACGTTCCGATTTTTGGCTGTGTTTTTACGCGTTGATCATTTATTAACGGCTATAAAACAGTCATATACCATCCAATTTTATTCAAAATTTCTCCTGGTGACGTTTCCTGCATACTTTAGCGGCAGGTAAAATATCACAACTCTCTTGGCACCACAATTGTGCAATTTTTAATTTTAATAAAGAGTCTTTGTGATGTAAACGTGCCAAAATGTAGCATGCTCCGTGAAGCAAGATTTATCAAAATAAAAATGCCGTATATTTTTCAATAAATACCGGAAAGCACCAAATTCTCGTATATTTATTGGAAGAAAGCTCAAGATTATATCTGGAAAGTTTGACCAGTTTCGTGGAAATAGGGCGCTCACAATAGAACTTGTCCGCGAACTTTTCTAACACCCCTCGTACATGTATCATGATTAATTAACACTAGTTATTATTGTCTTAGTGAATGTAGTTAAGAATATATGTCAAAGATTTTCATCATCACTAGATAAATTAAATATGGAAGAAGAAAGAAATCTTACAGGGTAGGTGAAAGTCAGCTGGCCAGTGTAAATGTTGTCTCCAGCCTGCAGGTTTTCTCCATTTGTTCCAGAGGGGGTTGCAACAAAGCTCAAAAACTTCTCCTGTCCCGCTGTCGAATAAAGCAAGAAATGGGAAGGCTCATAAGATAGATCTATGTTAACTTTATATAATTTTGTTCGCAGCGCAGTTAAGGTTAAAGTAAGGAGGCGGGGCCTAATTGGTACGGGAAATCTTTACTATGACGTCAAAGATAATATAAGGTCTTCAAAATACCACAAAATGAAATTATTTGCTATTTCAAATAGCTGGATAGCTGTATACTACTTACAAACTTACTATTACATGCAGTTTTGTTGTTTGTTAAATCCCACACAACAATATATAAACGATGCATCGATCGCAATGCACTTGTCAATGTGACGTCATCTCGCAAAAATGACGCAGTTTGTACACAGTGAGAGGCTGATCAAGTCACATTTTGTACAATGAAAAATGTCTTTTGTTCTCAAATAAAATATTATTTGCAATTAAATAAAAGGCCATTAACTTCGATGCGATATCTATTTTAGTATTTTATTTATAAACTGTCCGTACATTATCCATACAAGTGATACTGTCGTGTGTTTGTATTCAGATTCATTGAAATAGTAATAGAAGGGTCCTAATAAATCGATTTATTGCAAGGGCATACCCTCAATGTATCTTGTCAAGTTTTTACACATAAACTCAGGAAGCATTAAGATATTTGAAAAGTGCTGCGAACCTCATGAAATCTTGCAAATAAATTAATCATAGCTATATTTAATGTAGTTGACCAGCAAAATATTCAACCTGCCGTCCAACAAATTAAATTTTAGCAATTAAAAAAGGGAATATATATAGGTTCGCAGCACTTTTCACAAACTACATAAAGTGTTGAAAAGGATTATAAATTAAACTAAGATTTTTAACTTGGTTATACCCTTGCAATATTGGAATTTATAGATGACCTCTAAACTGCAAGTATAATTATTGCTAAAATCATGTGACGTCGACATCACGTGACAAGCCTAAATGAAAAATTTAAATGTCCCCAACATGTAGATTTAAACCACATTACATTTTTTTTTACATCAGGGAAGTCCTAAAAAGAATCTCCCATCCTAATAAAGTATGTACAGTGTATTTTTTATCTTAAAAAATCGCCGATATTTCCATTTGTAACCTTAACTGTGCTGCGTTTATTATAATTTACCTGTTCAAAACAAGTTTATCTATAACCCTGCATAAATTTCTACTCATCTGCAATTTAATTTTGATGAAAAATTTCTTCCTATAGTTCCACTGAGGTATACTTATAGTACGGAAGTTGTACAGTTGAACTTTGATATCTTGTATACTGATATCTCATATACCATCGATATATCATAGTAAGTTGGAAGTCCCAACCCCTTATTCTTTTTGTATTTAACTCTGGATATCTGATATCCTTGGATATTTTCAATGGAAGTTTTTTTTTTCTTCTCTGTCCCATTGAGAAAAAGATAACAATGTCTGACTGGATATCTGATATCTTTTATATTTTCAATGGAAGTGGAAGTTTTTTTTTTCCTCTGTCCCATTCGAGTTCAAGAAAACAAGGCCTGACTGTACCTGAAAATTCCCCTTATTCTTTTTGTATTTTACTCTGGATATCTTATATCCTTGGATATTTTCAATGGAAGTTTTTTTTCTCTCTCTCTCTCTCACTTGAAAACAAGACCTGAATGTGCCTGAAATTCCTATACCTGAAAGGTTACCCGGACTCCACTTGAACTCCACTTGACCAGAAATAGGCACAATCTCAGTATTCACTGATGTGTTGACAGCCATTGTAGAGTAAGGAGAAAACATTCCATTACTGAGGTCAAACTCCACTGTTACATCTGCAGCAGGTATGGTGCCTGTGTTGATGATCACCATGGAAACCAGTACAGTATCTGGTGATGTTGTTGCACTGTTCAGCTGTCAGTAGAAAATAAAATTAATAGATGCTGCCTTTTTTCAAATCATTTAAGATTAATATTTTTTTTTTAGCTTTCTAGGGACATATGTAATAACAGTGTTATCCCCCATTACAGAGCTATGAAGTGGAATACTAGTAAGTATTTTTAAAAATTATTTCAACTGAAATATAAAATTCTAATTCTAAAAATTAGAATTATTACAATGTTAATTTCATGGCTTTTCTCGTTATTATTTGACTCAAAACTATGTTTCCCATGGAAAAGGACTTAAAAAGGCTCAGCGTGTAAATGGATCTCATTCAGTATATATTACTTACTGTAACTTCAGTCAAATACTTAAAACATTTTATAAATAAACTTACCTCCCATCTCTGTATGACTTTGAGCAGAGGAAGTGTGTTTACAGTCGCTCCAGTGGAATTCACTTTCCATTCAGTGAAATCCATCACTAAGCCAGCCACATTGGGCTTACCAGTGAAAAAGGAGGATGTATTCACATTTGCAGGAATTACAGATGTGTTTTCTGCATATGTATGCAGCTGAAAAGTTTGCAAAAAATCAAATGAAGATTCAAATTATTCTTTAAGAATAATATTAAAGTCCATTTATTGGGAATTAAGTATTGTTCAGATGAGTTTAACATAAGTTAACAGATATATTATTACTCTTCACTTTTAAAAGGTTGATTTATGTTTAAATACACTGCATTATAAGATTAACAAAACATACATTGTAATAATATGCATAATCATCAGCTGTAGTGACGTTAATATCTTCCACGTAGAGTTCCGTCAAATCAGACACTGTAAATGTCTGACAGGTCACCAGTAGGGAGAGCTGCACAACAGCATACAGCAACATCTTGTTTTCACTGAAAAGAAATGTTGAGAATATGAATTTCAAAGTTTGTAGATGTGTAACAGACAGTATACATGTATAGGGAACTTGTATGCCTCACTAGAGAGCTGGCTTATGTAGTAATGTGGTGGAGTCTCTCTCTATTTCAGGCAAGCTAAGCAATGGTGTGTCTGTATAATACCATTGGATGGGTGACCACTTCATGTTAAAGTAAACTACATATGTACAGTTTATATAAATCCTTCATTTATCTATTTAAACATTGAGTGAGCTCAAAGCACTGCTCTCACTGTGAGATCTAATTAAGACAATCCCTAAGCAAGGAGTACTTGACATGCATTAATTCAAATGTCTGATTTTTTTCGTCTCCTGAAGTTACCTCTGAATAAAAAATGCAGACTATTTTTTCCTTAACTGTACTGTACTTTGGCTAATGTTTAACATGTTCAATGTTAGGAAATAATAACCCAATGCCATGGTACAGTTATATATGCTCTTCGTTAATGTTTGCCTTTTTGAGATAGTTAAGGAAAAGCCATCAATTAAAAATGTAGGTTGGAAACACTGTTGGTTGTCTGAATCCAGGTATTAAGAAATATATTACATGTATTTATTTTTTCATTCATTTATTTTCTTTAAATTACCTTATCCATAATAGTTATACCAAAAACTATATTAAAATGAGTAGTTCATCAAACATGAAGAACATGCAGGACTTTTCAAAGCCTTAACGATACCTGTCAATGTATTTAAATCACTGCAATCTGTCCATCTTTCAAAATTTTCGGCGATCAGGCAGGTGCGATCATGTTTAGAATAGCAACGGAAGTAAATAATGTTTGCATAATAATCGAATCGATTCGGCTCAAGCAATAACCGGGAACACTCATGGATTTCCGCTGCTTTTTCTTTTAAATTCTTAAAATAACCTTTTCTCTGATAAATCATGTGTTTCTTATTTTACAGAAATATCCTAGGCCCAAAATATTAAAACGACACGTGAAAATACAAAGGCGTGTTTTTAACTATAAACGGATGTTACCAAGTTTCCGTATGTCATTCTTCATTTTATTCTCTCCCCGGACATCGCAACACACATTATTTACAAATGGCTTCTAATTTTAAACGCCAAACGTGTCAACAGAGCAATAGACAGTGAAATCTAAATAGTTGGGGCTTTAAGAGGTACGATATTTTAGATCTGCAGAGTTCTTATATAGTTATTTAATTAGGTATTATCATCCTTGCTGTAAATGTGTTACATTTCACAAAGAAAAACTATATAATTTCAGAATTAACTAAAGAGGAAAAAAGGACAATAACCAATTATGGCTTCCTCGGGGAATTACTTCCCCTATTCCCCGTCTGATGTGTGTGTTCCAGCCGTAGTTAACTTGGTGCAGGATCAATTCTCATTAGATTCTAGCTGGATGGCAGGTGCCTTTTTCCTGGGTTTATTTCTGGGTGCTCTGCTTACAGCAATATGTGTCCCTTTTTGTCTGAAGGATCTGGAGAAGAAGAAAGTAAGTTCACCTCTGTTAGAGAGGTTTATCTAGTTTCCATATTTTATGTTCATCAAAAGGGAGACAACACAGTAATCTCTGTTGAGATTCTGCTGGGCTAGATATTAATTGGACTGACGCCGTCTGCATCAGTCCAAATATCTAGCCCAGCAGAATCTCAACAGAGATTAACAACACAGTTGCAGCCCCCTGCATGCTTGGTTGTGGCCTAATATATGCATTGTCATCTTACGGCCAATAAGGGAGATTCAGTTGTCACTCTGCACATGAGGGAGACAGCATAAATTGTTTTCCTGCAGATGACTACTCTAAACCAATCAAACTGACTGTATTTTTTGAAGGAATATAATATTATTGATATTGTAATGAAATGAAATGCTGCATTCCTTACCAGAAAATATTCTAACAATGAAAACATCTTGCAATTGCCAAGTGAATGCAAAACAAGATAAAGGGTATATAATTTATTTCATCTCAATGTTTTTATCAGAGACAGGAAGATGAAGAAGCTATGCTGAAAGAACTAGAGAAAAACCAAACAACAACACACATTGTCAAAGCAAAATATACAGGAGATAAAATAAAAGGTAGAGGGCAGTCTGGAAAGTCTGACAGAGGTGTGAAGAAAGTGAAGAGGAGGGAGGTAGAGGGGGAGTCTGATGAGGAGGGGGAGGGCGGACCCTTACTGACCACAGAGACCCTCCCCGGGGCCGAGGGACTGGGCAAAATCATGACTAACTTTCACAGGTGAGAGAGAATAATATGGCTACTGGCTAGGCTCTCATAGCACTTTAATTTTACTCTTCTAGTTCTGGGAAAATTTGACTGGATACAGTTGAACTTTGTAATATCAGGCATGGATGAAACATATGGAGATAACTAAGAGTATTCAAGATCAAAAGTCCATGATACAATACAAAACAGGAGCACACCAAACACGGACCTCCAAAACATCAGAGGTGGGGTCAGGTGCCATGGAGGAGTGAGCATCCCCTGCTGACCGGTCACAATCGCCGTTTGATATCTTGAATATCATGGAAATGTCAAATAGATTTTTTAACTCTTAACCCCGTATTCCTTATATATACATGTGTATTACCCTAGCTAGACTGGATATCATGAATCCTGTTATATCTTGAGTTTTTTTTTTCTCCTCAGTACCAATGAGCTCAAGATAATCAGGTTTGACTATTCTAATTTCTTGTCCACAGGAAAGAGAATTAAACAACAGAGTTGATTTTGTCTTTTTCAGGTGTGTAATTTTAGATGATGTTGCAATTTGACACATTGTTTGATAATATGTTGTTGCTTTTATTTTATATTCCAGTGAGGATGCAGAAAATGAGATGACCAAACAGGATCTGAAAAAAGTTGATGCCCTGATGAAAGCTTTACAGAACGCAAAAGACCAGGTATATAGAAATATAGATTTTTAAGACAACAACAAACACTTGCTCACGTTTACTACCGGTATTATATTATATGAAGATAATATTAAAATTAGATGTTATTAAAGTATATATGCATCATATTTATTCTTAATTGATTATTAAAGACATTTTTATCACAGTCATTGCAATTTTTGCTTTGGTTTTTATGCAATACCTTATTTTTTAAAAGTTGGTCTTTAGCTTATCATTAACTCGTGAGTCGTCTTTAACTAAGCAAACATAAAAAATGGTATTTGGTTTTTTTCCTTATCAATTCTCATTTAAATCATATTTATATGAACAAATGAAGATTTTATGACCACTATGAACTTCTAGTATGTTTGAAAAATATAAATGCAGGTATACTTTTGGTTAATAATACAATTATATTAAGAAAGATTAACTTTTTCCTTAGGTTCTGTTCAATATGGTTAAAAAACAACTGAAGAAGTTGAAGGTGGGGGAGCCAGCTCGATCAATCGTAGAGAGGAATGTGAAGGAAGATCTACTGAACAAGAGGAAGATGCTGGAAGACGAAAGAAGGGAAGAAGAACAGGTTAGGGACAGGTTTCCTTATTGGACTCTCTGTTGTAGATCCTTAGAAAAAATAGCAAGGGGCATTAAAAATAGTAGAAGGGGTTCTAGGGTTCCTCCCCAAAGAGGAGGTTTCCAAAATGACCATGGGGATAACATCATTATAGACTTGGAATACCCCAGGTCCTAGGGACAATGCAGAAGCTAGACTCTATAAGAAATTCTTATTTGCCATTCAGGTCATCATACAAAGTCATGCTAAAGACAAGGACACATCTATGATGGAAGATGAACTAGAGAGACTGGATGCCAAAACCAATCAAAAACTGGTAAGTTATAATGAAAATGCAATACAGAGAGGCTTTTACAAACTGGTAACAAAACAATATGACTTCCTGAAAAATTTTAAACACCAGATAAGTCATGGACAAGTACTTTTTTTTTTAGACAGAAACCAAATCTTGCTTTTAGCTTCATGTTGCTAATCAGATTTTTTTTTTGTTTTTTGAGTTGTTATTTTTATTTCTTTATTTTGCACAGGCACGTCTTCATGAAGATGAGAGAGACTTCATCAGGAAGGAGATAAACAAACAGACTGACCTCTCTGAGAAGGAGGTAAGTACTTTTTATCAGCAAATTAACTTTGAATTGTGACATTTAAAAGCTTTCCCTCCTAAGTTGCAATTTTGAGATTTAAATCGCCTGTAGTGCATTGTGATCATCAGTATACATTACATTTATACGACAGTTGCTGTACAATCCCTTTTATTTTGTTTCTGTTTTTAGATTGATGCACTGATGGAGAAGTTATTGTCTGAAATGTCTGAAGTTGACAGAAAACAGGCTCTGCAGTTGTCAAGGCAACAAAGGGTAAAAATGGAATCTTGGTACACATAAATCTTTAATTTGCACAGTGGCAAAATCAGAAAAAGGTTAATTCTGAAATAGCAAATTACTTTTGTCAAGTGCAATACAAATAGCAAAATATTAACAGACTGAAATGCTGTCATTTTCTGCAATGCAGTAAAGTATATTTGTTTAATCCAGGCTCTTGAGGAAAGGTTGGCCAAGCGGAGACAGATTATAGCCATGAGGAAGCTCCAGGATCAACAGGAGGGTGATGTTGTCATAGAAAACGTGGAAAGTCATGAGGACGTCCTCAAACAACTGGTACAGGATGGAAAACTCAACGAAAAGAAGAAAAACCAGATTCTGAACGAGTACTTACAGGATCTTAATAGGCTTACTAAAGCCAGGGACCTTGGTAAGATATATCGACTAGCCAACAAAAACCAGGGGTATTACATAAATCTCAACTAACTAATTAAGAAAGACAGAGAGTTTGGCAAAATATTGGTTGGATGACCCATAAAGATCTGAGCTGATTGAATGATAAGAGCACAAAATCTAAAGTGCCAGAATAGTAATACTCCTGTTAACAAAGCCAGATATTGTGGTAATATCCTATTCATTTGACCAAAGCCAGAAACATTTCTGACACATCACGCAAATCAATTGTTCAAAAATGTGATTTGAACTTTCTTGCAAACAGCTGTAGCTGTAAAGATATATATAAACTTTGTTAGAAATATTTGTTTACCCTTGAAAAAATATTTCTTTAGAGAGTCACAGGCAGCAGTTGACTCTGGAGGAGAAACTGGCTAAGCGTCGTCGGCGAGAGCTAGGGAAACTGTGCGCGGAGCAGGAAAAAGAGGAACAACTCCTCCTGAAGAACATGGATAAAGCCACGGATACAAAAGGTTTAGTGGATGTAAGTCTGGTTTGAATCAATACTGTATAAGCAGAAATTTTAGTGAGGATTTAATTGTAGCAATATTAGCGAGGGTGCTGCGATCACTAATATTGAATTTCGCTAAATATTAATTGCGTTTCATTACTAATAGATTCTTTATAAAGCATCTTAAAAATTGCTAAAATTACATCTCGCTAAAATTAAAATACCAATTTTTAAGGACAAATCGCTAAATTTGCGTCTTGCTAAAATTTCTACTTATACAATAATACATGGTTGCAATAGATACTGTAAACCAACTTTTATTTGTGTGCAATGAATTTTCGCGAGGTTTTCGAGAGCCTCATCATCACAAAAATTTCTCACCGCGAACCGGTCCTTACAGTCTCTGTGTCTATTAACAACAGATCAAAAAAAGGCTTTATAGCAAAAATTAATCATTGCGAACTAGTTTACCCCCAGTAAATTGCAAAATAAAGTCATCCAGAGTAAAAATTGGGTTTACAGTATTGCATTAACTGCTAGAAATTGACTAAAAGTAACTTACTGTGGAGGCACATATTTTCGTGGGGATAAAATTTCGTTGATTTTTTCATCAAAAATAGTTTCGTTGGCATTTAATTTTGTTTTTTTGAATGTAATCCTATTCAATATATAGTCATATAAAATTTCGTGTGGGATTTAATTTTGTTGATAATTGTTTACAACGAAATAAACGAAATGTAATCCCCCACGAATATTTGTGCTTTTACTGTAGTTATTTTTTTTTCTGATAGGACTACCTAGAGTTGAAGGAAAAACATCTACAGGAAATGGATCAGAAGGAATTACAACTGGATCAAGAGGAGTTAAAAGCTTTGGACAAAGTCAGAACTGTAAGTGACAATTGATTCACTGAAAGGTAAATGGATAATAATTAACTTGATCGTGTAAGTCATATTATAACTTGACACTTGTACATTAAATAAACTTGTATTTTATTTTAACAAAGTTGAAAATAACAGAAATTCCTGATCATTCTCTGTTATGATTAACAGGAAGAAGCAGAAGTGAAGCAGAAGGAAATAGAGAATTTCAATGACAAGATGGTGTCCACCATTACAGAAGTGGTGGGAAATGACAACAAGTTTGAGGTGGATAGATTGATAAAGGCTCATAAGAAGAGAATGCAGCAGTATGAAGGTCAGAATTCGTAATTTTGCTAAGCTTGCAATTTAAATTGAATATAAAAAAGTTCAGAAAGTTTAGACTTTCAATTTTTGTCTCTCTTGAAATTATCTATGGTACTTATGAAACACCCTCCCACCCTGTACATGTAGTTCCTTTGAAATGTCATATCATATGTATGCATGTAATTTTGATATACAGAGCACTGACTAAAAGGAAGGGTTTAGTTTTTAGTTGTATGACTTTGTTAGAGTTGTGCCCCTTAAATGAATTTTTTTTTTACTTTGATATGCCTCCCTTCATATTGTCGGTCCAACATCAGTTTCCGTTCATTTTCTTTGCAGAGGTTGCACATATAGAAATGAAATTTGATAGTTCAGTTTTAGGTATGTTCAGGCCATTTTGGAGATCTGCCCCTTGGCCATAGAAAAATTCCAATTATTTGCAGTTTCCATTCATTTTCTTTGCAGAGGTTGCACATACTGAAATAAAATTTGGTATACAGATTTATCATGAAGATATCTAGGTCAACTTTTGTTTTGGGTACGATCGAGCCATTTTGGACAGAGTTATGCCCCTTGGCCATAGAAAAATTCCATTTATTTGCAGTTTCCATTCAATTTCTTTGCAGAGGTTGCACATAATTTTATTGAAATGAAATTTGGTATTAGGGATGTGCGATTTTATCGGTATACCGGTATATCGCGATTTTTTGTTGCGTGATACGTATCGTGATACGGAGACCTAAATACCGGTTTTTAGGTATATATTATAAAGTCCAGAAATTATTCATTTATTTGTTCAATCTTTCAAATTACAATTACAGAAAGTATAGAAAATGTTGTAAAAAGTGAAACGAACGGCATTTTACCGTCCAAACATAATTGATTTTATATACATAAAAATTTCAAGAAAGTAAAATTCTGTTTTTCTAGCATATTTTTTAGAAAAATAATGACTTTTCATATAAAATCATTGTAAAAACTGCTTTTAAAAATATCACGATATTATCGTGATATTGTGGAAAAAAATCGTGATATATCGCGATACGAAATTTTTGGCGATACCCATCCCTATTTGGTATACAGATTTATCATAAGAATATCTAGGTCAAGTTTGGTTTGAGGTACGAACGGGCCATTTTGGATAGAGTTATGCCCCTTGGACTTGTAAAATTCCAATAATTTGGGGGAGGGGGGCATAAGTGTTTTAAAAACATCTCTTGTTTTGTATATACAGTGTATTCGTTTGAATGTTGGAAAATTAAAGGTATGATTCTAAGACTTTTATCAAGATATAGAATAAGTACTGGTCAGTCTTCATACAGTTCCACAATGTCATATGTACAGTTTTCAGCTTCAAAAATATATGAATCTTGCTACAAAGTAGTCTTCTTGAACAAAGTGAAGGATAGGACTAGTTTGTAGCTACTCTTACTTTTTTCAATGATAAAATAGAGATTTAAGTTCATCTTATATTAAAGTACATCTTTAATTAATATTTCAGAGGACAGATTAGAGGAAAGGAACAAGTTTGCCGCCAGACTCAGGGAAAAACTGAATGAAAGAATGGCTGTAAGTGAGCTTAAAGTCAATTCAAAATCAGAGCTGTCCTTATTATATATGAATGAATTTAGCATACTGTAAATCACGTTTTATTCACAAGAACTTTATTTTCGCATAATTATGTGAGACAATGATCTCGCGAAAATTTCATTCTCATGTTTAAAAGTATTCCTTACAATTATATAGAGGAAAAACAACAATTTGTGAAAATTATATCTCGCTAATTAAGTGTCAATGACTATCTCACGAAAATAAGGTGTCGCAAAAATTAAGTGATCCACAGTATTTAGGCTATGATAGTTATTTTCAGTTGACAATATGTTATATAAGATACATATACATAAATTAGCAGGCCATGCTGAAAATTTAGCACAACCTCTCTTTTCTGAATCAATTAACACAATCATGAAAAACATGAATTAGCACACTGTTTTCCTAAAAATATATGTCATGTTTGTATAGCAATCTAATGTAAAACTGAAGTGAGAGATGCTAAAATATATATGGCATGCCAAATTCACAAAAATGAGATAAACCTAGTTTCACATTTGATAAACTAGGTTTATCGACTGTAAACTATAGTTTACAAACCGTAAACTATAGTTAACGATTTGTTAAGTATAGTTTTCATCTGTAAAACTATATTTAACAGTTGTTAACTATAGTTTACGAATGCTAATATAAGTTTATCTGTCTGTAATAAGCGTTAACAATAGATTGTGTTGATAAACATAGATTCACGTTTGTAAACTATAGTTTACAATCATAAACTATAGTTAAGAGTTGTTAATCATAGTTTCAAAAATCGTGAAACTATATTTATCAGATCGTTAACTATAGTTAACGGTTTGTAAACTATAGTTTACAAATCGTGAAAGTGTATTTATCAGATAATCTATGTTTTGCAATCGCAAATGATTGTTTTCGGTGTTAAGTATAGTTTACGGTTGTGAAACATAGATTATCGCGTTAACTATGGTTTACAGATGTGAAATATAGATTAACGTTGTTAACTATAGTTTACGGTTTGTAAACTATAGTTTACAACCGATAAACCTAATTTATCGATTGTGAAACTATGATTATCTCATTTTTGTGAATTTGGCGTGCCATAAATATAAGTTTCACTAAGATATGTACACATACTTTTTGTTGATGAGATCATTTCATATCATAACAATATAAGATTTACTTTTCATTATGGATGGATTGTGCTTTTTGTAAGGAGAGGGCAGGGCATGAGTTCTAATGGCATTTTTGTGACCTAATTTCTGACCTACACTGTGACATGATTTCTGACCTTCTTTGTGACCTAATTTCTATTTTTACAGAAACTGGAGGAGGAGGAGGAGACCCAGCACCAGGAACAGGAAGCTCTGGTCGTCCAGCAGACGTCAACCGTCAACAAAGTCCTGACCACCAGTCTCGAGCTCACTGAAGAGTACGCAGGATTTATACGCCTAATACATTGTTAAAATGTTCATAAATTAACATAGTGTTTAAGTTATTTTTTTCTTTTTTATTGTTTATTATATTTATTGAATAATACACTTAATGCAGCTTTAAAAATTTACAAAAAAATGTCACGAATTGATAAAGCTTTGAAAGTTGTTGTGTCACATGCAAAATCCCCCATGGGAATGTTCAGAAGTTGGCATGCATGGTAAAAATGTTTTCAAATTTACCAGGTATAATGTGTTTAAGAACTTGTTTATTTCTTGGGTTAATGGTTTTATTGATTTTTTTATAGGGCCAAGGAGAAGATTTTAAGAGAGCATGAGCACAACTTGCAGGTCATCAATAACCAACTACAAGTTAGTCGACTCAAGCAACAGAAAAGGTTTGTGTTCCCATTAGTTCTGTAGTTAGGTAGAAATGATAAAATTGTACAGTAAAACCTTGATATCTCAAAAGTGATAGGACAGGGAAATAACTTTGAGATAACAATGGTTTAAGATATTGAGGATAAAATACAATGGTTCATGTGTCTTTTTGGTTTGCATTAGTTTTGTCAACCTTTCCAATCTTATTGTATTTGTAGCCTGGAGAGCAAGTTGGCAGAGCGACGAGCCAAAATGGCTGAAGTCCGACGTAAAAAGGAGGAAACTCTGATGAACAAAGCCAAGGCCAACCGGGAGGACAGAGAGAAATTACAGCAGCAGCTGGTGAGAGGAAAAATCTAAATATAATTTATGTCAATACTTAATACTGCATACAGGGAAATTTTTGTCCCAGGCCTGCTTTATTTTCATCCTTTTGACCCATGTTGTCAGTCAGTGAATTCAAAATTCTTGTTGAATTCAACAGAGACACAGTTTTCTTTTTTTTTAACAAAACTCTCTGGGCAAATTTAAAATGGCAAAATTCATACATACTTACATTTAATTATCAGAATGCTGAGCTACAGTTGGAGGAGAAACGACTGGAGGAGGAGAGAAAGGCAGCGCTGGCCGCTCTGAGGCGTAGAATGGCGGCGGAGACACAGGAGGCATTACAGGAACAAGAGAGGCGACTGGGACAGCTGATTGGTCGATTAGAGGTGGGCGCGGCACGACGACAGGCAATACTCAGCAAGCAGGACGCAACATTACAAAATCTACAGGTAAGTTACCTATCACTTGAGACTGTTTAACAGAGCGAATGTTCACCAGCTCTCATTTTGACATTTCTTTCAATGGCATAAGGAACTCTGGCAAAGGCATTAACTGTTGACATATTGAACATACCCAAGATAATAAATGAATTGTAGGCAAAAATCTCTGTATCTAGAATTCAGCAGGATTAATTTTAAAAAATCAGATAGTTTCAGATGACTTGTAACTAAGGGTTCAATATACTGAAATTGGATTTCGTTATAAAGTCAAGGTCATGCATGAAGAATCATTTTTTTACATGGATTACAACTGAAACCTTGTTATATTCCACATTTAGGTGTTATAGACCTTGTTAAGACATTAAAGGTCACATACATGTACATGTATGCTTGAATATTTTGTTGTTCAGTACATTGTTCAGTTTTGTTTGTTAAATAAGTTAACACATCAAGAGAAGAATAAAAATGTTGAAAAATTTAAAATAAATCTAATTTTTGGCAGGAGCAACTGGAGAACAAGTTGACGCGGGAGGGAAGTCGTTTGACTGGAGTGGACGTTATAATTCAGCAACATTCCTCTCAGGTCGATCAGTTAAACGATCAGCTACAACGAGCCCGCGAACACCAGGAAAACCTCATCAAGGAGAAAATCATGGCCAAGAAACATCAAAAGGAAATGTAGGTCTCATTTAGAGAAAATCGTATTAGCTAGGTCTTTCTTTGCAGAAATAGACAAATGATTTTATTTATTTAAAAATCAATGCTCTGGTACTAGTTCTGTTGGAATCTTAAATAACATTGCTTCAATTAAACTTCAATATAATATTTTTCGTTTTATATTGCCTTAGCATATACATGAACATGCATATGATGCAATGTGACTCTCTAGTCCTAGAACACTATTCACCAAAATAGGATCAAATACATGTGTAGAAATTTCAAACATTGATAGGCCATATGTTGGAAAATGTAATGGTCTTTAAAAATATATACTAGGAGATACATGTATGTGTAGATAATTTACACAAAAAGGAGTGTAAGTTTATAATTTGATGTTTTCAGGGAACTAAGAGAGCAGATAGAAGATGAACAGGATTTCAACAAAAATTCTTCAATTCGTAGACGTGGAGCAGGGTAGGTTCACCTTATTATTCCGTCCTCTTCTATAAAACAGTTCATGTATTATCAAGATTGGGGGTGGGGTTCCAATTTGTAGGAAAATGTCCCTTCTCTTCTTTCAAACTGCAATATTGGGGGAAAAAGGAAGTTTTAGGAAAATGTCCCTTATGTTTTAAAAAACAGTTTTTTTTAGGAAAACATATTTTGAATTTAAGTAACGTGCAAATTTACAAATTGTGAAATGCAGCTCTGTCATACACTAACTGAATTATTCTTTATTTTGTTTTGCAGTAAAGCTACTAATATCCTGAATACCGCCTTTATGGAGCAGCGTCATAAGAAACAGAGAGAAGAACTGGAGAGTGAGATGAAACTGGAACTAGAGAGAAGCAAGGAGGAACTCAATCAGCAACTGGAGCTGGAGTTACAGACCGAACTCGAGGTAAACCCAACTCACTGTCAGGTGGTAAACTCAACTCAATGTCAGGTGGTAGACTCAACTCACTGTCAGGTGGTAAACTCAACTCACTGTCAGGTGGTAAACTCAACTCACTGTCAGGTGCACTTAATCAGGAGATAAACTCAACTCACTGTCAGGTGGAAAATACAACTTAGTACAATTCTCTGTTATCCTTGGACTTTCAGTAAGGCATGGCATTCTCAACGTTACGTAATTAACATCTGAAATTTACACAGCCTTTCATTCACTGTTGAAATATACATGGGATCGAATTTCGGGCGAACGTCAATGAGTGTATCAATGATCCAATGACAATGTTTCATACATAAAAGAGGTGGGGTTTAAGTCATCTCCTCACTGTCAACAACAATTCAAAGTTACTGATATTATTAATTTCTTAACCAATGAGAATCCATGTCACCATTTGAGAGATGCTTATTACGTATCGTCGAGAATGCCACTTCTTACTAAAAGTCCAATGATGACAGAGAATAGTACTATATTCAACTCAACTCACTGTCATCAGAGCTCTCAGTGTTAAGATTCTTCAAAAAGTTAAAAGGAGGAATCATGAGAATTGGAAAGAACTGCAGCTGATACCAGCCAATAGAAGATGCCTACTCCTTCTAGGCACCTGATCCCACCTGTAGAATTTCCAGGGCTCCATGTTTTATGCCCTGTTCAATGATTTATATTTTTGTATATTCTAGATTTTGTTGAGATTGATCACTGTTTCTAATCTTCAACTTTTTAAAAGAGTTTTAATTCCATTCCATTACAGAACCAGAAGCGTGAATTACTGACTCAGTTAACAGCAGCAAGTGGCATGTCTCATTCTGAAATAGAAAGTACCATAAAATCTGCAGTGCAAGGTAATATTAAGCTGTATTGACTATGATTTAATTTTTTGTGGGTAATGTTTTCTAACAGTCCTTAAATACTTTAAGCAGTTCCAGTTTTATTCCTGTTCTATTTTTATCACCAAGATAACCCTCTTCCTCAATGGTTATATATAAAAGCTGAACAAATTTTTCTTATTTGTCTATTATGTAAAAAATTAAATTTGGATGAACTTTGAAATGGCAGAAAGTCATTCATTTAGCTCAGCATTATAATACAACTATAAGACCAGGTATATTATTTTTAAACATGTCAAGATTTAAAATAAATTTCATTATAAACATTCAGATACTGGAGGGAATGACAAAGCAGCTAAGAAGTTGGGTAAAGAGCTGAGGCAGGGATTAGAGAGAGCCAAGACAGACATGAATTACGGGGTGGATGAAGATTTCCTGGCTTCAAGTGAGTTACTATAAACCCACCATGTGGAATTAAATTGTATAATTTTGTTAGAGTTAAGTCCCTTTAAATGGAGTAAACAGGAGGCGGACTCCTTTTTTCATTATTTGGTAATTTTTCCTTATAGTCACCATTGTGGAAAATGTCAATCACAATTTTTATGAATATACATAAATTACATTCATCTCTTTTTGATGCTCATTTAGCTTTTCACAAGATAAACAATTATAGCATTTGGGAGTCTCATGCATACTCATATCTAATATGACTGTACAGGTATAAAACTTGAAGACATTTTAGAATTAAAATTATTTTTGTTTGCAGGAGACATATATGGAGTTGATGACCTTCAGCCGAGTCAAGGCCGTCCATCTTCTTCAGGGGGTAATGTCAAAAGAGGAAAAAAGAAAAAGCAGGGTCGGTCAGCTGTTGTCCCCGAGCCAATGGAGGGATGGACTCAAAATGAGGACGATGAAGATCTTCTGTGAGATTGATTGTCTGGGTCATTTAATTTCTTGGGGTTTTTTTTGTTGCTATTGTTGCTCAACTGGTATTTGGATAAACCTTTTGTTAACTATTCACTCAGTCCAATTAAATTTTTATTCAGTTGGAAGTCACTATGTGAGAATTTTTTTCTGCCAGTGGATGAGAGGTTTTTGAATTTTAACGTAATAACTGGTAATCTTTTTTTTTAAACAAAAAAGCTGGTTACATGTATTTTGCACCATTCATACATGTACATCTTTAATATCTATTTGTTGAAATATTTTTCATAAAATACATGGTAAAAAAGTGTTATGCTGATATCTGTTTTTCTTTTCACGACACAAACTGTTTAACATGAAATCAAACAAGGTTCACCCATCCATATCTTAAATACATGTACATATTGCATTTTTTTTACATCTCTAAAAGTTTTGGATTACTGTAACATTTAGTTAATGTAAGAGATAGGATAGAATATAAAAATTGGAATTCATTACCTTGAACATTTAAACCATCTTTACGGGAAAAATTTTAGTTGTAATTAGTTTATATTGATCCTGCCCATAGGTATATTAAAATGGTTATCCATCATGACATGTAGAAAAAATTTTAAACAGTGTATTAGTCAGTTGACCATTGAGGTCAGTTATAGATCTTGTATACTCTTAAAAATTATTTCAAGTATAAATTTAGTCAGCACCTACATGTATTTTACACAGTTTTGATTACAACTTAGTCATTTTTTACAATTTTTAACAAAACCTATTTTGCCTCTCAATACTGGTCCAATTTTTACAATTTTCTATCTGTTTTGACATATTTAAATGTATATATATCTTACATTTGCAAGCACAGGAATATTAATTAATATGATTAATATGGAGAATGTATCCCTTGTAGAGTGATATTATTTAAGTTTGTAAGTACACCTTATTTTTGTGATAATTGTTAATGGATGATAGGGCTCTTTACACCCTTTGCAAATCTGCAGCAATTAACACATATCTTACCAAACTTGATTAGTTTTAAGTTCCGTCCATATTTAAAAGATTTTGTTAGGGTTAGTTCTACCACTAAAATATTTGCACAATTGTTTGTTTAAGAAAAAATTACTTCAGATGTTACTTTGTATATTTTTTTATGATGATAACTTACATTAATAACCCCTCTTTTAAAAACATATGTACATTGTATTTTTTTAACCTTTACTTTTCTATATTTCTGCTATTTGTTAGTAAATTATTTTTATATAATATTTCTTTAAGTTTTACACTCAAGCCTCATTGTAACCATAAAAAAAAAGAAATAAATAATCAGGCAAAATCAAATGTGTGTCAGTGTTTCATTTTTAGTCTTATTATAGCAGATTTTCATTTATTGTATTGCATTCAAGACCTCTGCTACATATATATATAGCCCTTGGATGGAATGCTTTCTCCTACTTTGGCACTTGGTCCCACCTCTGGTGTTTCCAGGGTTCCATGTTTTTGCCCTCTGTACAATTTGAATTCATTTCAAGAGATTGATTCTGTTTGTTATTATCCTCAGCTTCAGTTTACATTGATCTGGTTCATTGAATGGTAGTAATAATGCAGCCCTCTCCTTCTTTTTTAAAGAGGGGGGGGGGGGTGCTCCTGGCCTCTCCAGAAAATATCAGATTAAAAAATAAAGTTAGAGGACTACATTATTTCTGCTAATTGAATGGAGATGTCAGTCAGCTTCTAGGTGTAAGATCAAGAGTTAAGTACAGATATCTTAAGTATAACTTTTATTCTCAGGAGAAAGGGGGTAACTTTTAACAGAAATACTGTAAAATCAAATATTTTCATGGGGTCAAATTTTCGTGGTTTGAGGAAAATCTCTTGGTTCATGGGGATTTGATTTCGTGGATCAAGAATTAATTAGTACTTATGTAACATTTTACATTTTGTGGTGGACATGAATTTGTGGGTCTCGTCATACCTCGAAAACAACTAAAATTAAACCCCCACAAAATTTGTGATTTCACAGTATATAGAAACAAGAAGTGTGTGTGAAACACTAAACCCCTGTACAAAGGTCAAAGTTTCTCAAATGAAAGTCAAACTCTAAAGTCATCAAAAGATGAAGAATGTTGATATCCAGAGAAAAAACTTGCCTCATTGCCCATGAAATATGCCCATTAGCACCAACCATTTAAAAGTTATGGCAAAGAATAAATTTTCAAAGAATATCGGGTAGGTCAAACTCCAAGGTCAAATGAATTGTAGAAAGGGGAAGCTCATTATGGCCTTCGTAATTTTTAGCTCTACTGGTCAGAATGCGATAGTAATGCGTCCGGCGTCCGTCCGTCTGTCTGTCTGTCTGTAAACAATTTTTCAAAATGCTACTCCTCCCACAGTTTTGGTCTGATTTCAGTATAACTTGGCACACAAGTAGACTACACTAAGATACATAATTCTGTGTATCGGTTTTCTCATTTGAAATGGGTTGCCATGGTTACTAAAAATAGAAATTTCTTTGAAATTCTTTCAAAATGCTACTCCTCCTACAGTTTTGGTCTGATTTCTATATATTTTGGCACACAAGTAGACTACACTAAGATACATAATTCTGTGTATCAGTTTTTTATTTCGATGAACGGTGTTGCTGTGGTTACTAAAAATAGAAATTTCTGTTAAATTATTTCAAAATGCTACTCCTCCTACAGTTTTTGTCTGATTTCAGTATAACTTGGCACACAAGTAGACTACACTAAGATACATAATTCTGTGTATCAGTTTTTGATTTCAATGAACAGTGTTGCCGTGGTTACTAAAAATAGAAATTTCTGTAAAATTGTTTCAAAATGCTACTCCTCCTACAGTTTTTGTCTGATTTCAGTATAACTTGGCACACAAGTAGACTACACTAAGATACATAATTCTGTTTATCGGTTTTTGATTTCAATGAACAATGTTGTCGTGGTAACTATAAATAGAAATTTCTGTAAAATTGTTTCAAAATGCTACTCCTCCTACAGTTTTGATCTGATTTCAGTATAACTTGGCACACAAGTAGACTACACTAATATACATAATTCTGTTTATCGGTTTTTTATTTCGATGAACGGTGTTGCCCTGGTTACTGAAAATAGAAATTTCTGTAAAATTGTTTCAAAATGCTATTCCTCCTACAATTTTGGACTGATTTCAATATAACTTGGCACACAAGTAGACTACACTAAGAACATAAAGAGACTTTATCAAGGATCATTATTCTATTTATTGCTGTTGTCAAGTTTCAATTCCCAACTGCTTATTATAAGTACTTTTCTCTTCCTTTGCTATAAGTACAAACCAGTAGAGCTTCAGTCTCGACAGAGACATCTGGTTTTTCAAAAGTAGGTCATACTCTGAGGTATAGGTCAATATTGTTAGTATCCAAACAAAAGTCTTAATTGTCACAAGGAATACATCTGTGAAATATAAAGGCCCTAGTTCTCACTGTTGAAATGTTATGGCCAAAGTTAAAAGTTTTTGAGAAGTGGGTCAAACTCTAAGATAAAGGTCAAAATTTTTCATACCCTTTGAAAAGTTTTATCACAAATAAATACATGTGAAGTATAAAAGCCCTAGCACTAACTTCAAAAGTTTTGGCCAATGTTAAAGTTTAAGGGATTTTTGCAACAGATGGTCAAACTATGAGGTCAAATTCAAGAAGTTAAGTTTGTTGACTCAAAGAAAGGTCTTGTCCAAAGGATTGAATAGACCTATGAAATTTGAAAGCCATAGCCCTCCCATTTAAAATTTATGGTCAAGCTAAAGCTAAAGTTAATTTTTGACAAACAGACAGACAGGGCAAAAACTTGATGCATGTTCTCCTGAATCTTTATTACGGGAACATTAAAATTATCTTTCAAATAGATGATAACTATGGTTTTACTCTTTTATTTTCCGCTATGTTTCCACTTAAATTTTGCAATTTTTGTTGGACCTCCCCCAAATAATTATTTCAATAGGCACAGTGTGCACATCCTCCCTGGACTATCAGCCCTTTTCAAAAACAACTAGATTCTTTCCTTTGCACTCAAGGTAACAGGAAAAAGTTGAAAATAGCAGGGATCATTCTCAAAAACCTATAAACAATACAAATTTGTGAACGGGGCATGGAACACAGACCTTTAGAAATCTCAGAGGTGGGTAGGGGTGTCTAGGAGTAAACATCCCCTTTTGACTTGTCAAACCTGCCATGTGCTCTTATTAGGTAAACTGAATAATACAGTCGGATTTAGTAAAAAAAAACAATGGCTTTGACAAGAAATACATCAGTCAAAACATGGCCCAATAATTGGTTGAATCTGCTGACTAGGTCAATGTACATGTACAATTTGCATCAGTCAGAACATGACCCAGTGACTGGTTG
This sequence comes from Saccostrea cuccullata, assembly GCF_032062105.1. Taxonomy (NCBI): domain Eukaryota; kingdom Metazoa; phylum Mollusca; class Bivalvia; order Ostreida; family Ostreidae; genus Saccostrea; species Saccostrea cuccullata. The sequence goes on along the minus strand of NW_026928084.1, from coordinate 44,055 downwards.
TATCTGCTGACTAGGTCAATATACAAGTACAATTTGCAAAATGCTGACTTTAAAAAGATTGATGCAATCCTTGTAACATCAACTCATTTGTCAATAGCCTGTGTAAGTTCAATAACTGATCATACTTGGAGTGTGCTCTTGAGTTCCAGATAAGGAAGGGAGACATAATCACCATATGCAGGTGGTAGTAGAATACTACTACATTAATAAGTAAAGTAGTAGACAGTGAATGTAAATCTGGTTATCTTGTCATAACCATGTAACAAATAACAAAAAAAGATAATCCTCATAATTCAACAAAATTTCATATATTACCCATGTATATAAAACAATTATTCTGTTTATGCATTTGTATAAATACATGTACTACATGTTATCAAAATCAGTACCTATTTACAACTCAAAATTTAATACAAAGCACTTAATCAATGTCACATGATGATTTGAATGAAAAGATGAAACATAATCACACATGTCAAAAGGAAAGTACACTATTACAAGTTATGATTCATTCTGAAAGAATGACATTTCAAATTCACAGTTTAACTGAATTTTGCCTGTACATAAATCATCATTCATTGTTTTCTTTACCCAACAGTAATTTTACAAGAAATAGAACAAATGTATTTATTATATTAGAGGATCTCAAATTTAATAGTATTAATAAAAATCTTTACTTTTAATATCCTGGTAACAAAATAAATGTACAATGAGAAGACCCAATTAACACACTAAGATCTGTAAGGTCCACTGGAATGTGACTAGATGTATCAGAGGACTGTACAGTCTATGTACAACAGTCTGGGGTATCATCTCTAAACTAATGCTTTCGTTACTCAAAAATCACTGAAAAAGAAAAATAAAAAAGTATTTTAACATTAGTTCAACAAAAGAGTGAACATTTTTTAAAAGAATCTATACCTATAGCACAGCTTTTTACATTCCTTGAGGCTTTAAAATATACTGTATAAGTGGAAATTTTGGAGAGACGCAAATTTAGCCATTTGTCCATAAAATATGGTATTTTATTTTTAGCGAGACACAATTTTAGCGATTTTAAAATGCTCACTAATGAAGCTATTACAAATTAAACACAGTTTATTTTTTAGCGATATTTAATTTTAGCAATCTCAGAACCCTCGCTAATAATGCCAAAATTAAATCCTTGCTGAAAATTCTGCTTATACGGTATTGTGAACTTAGCAGATGTTATAAACATTAACATTTATAACAAAGCAAAGCACTTCATTATAAATACGGTTTATTGTATTATAACATATAGCCTAACTTACTGCACTAAAAACATACTGATATACTAGTACTTGATTTCTGCGATCTATATTTTAATGAAGACAGGCCATTACAACATAAAATGTCAGCATTTTGTGATTTGTGGATACTTACATTTGGATTTACTGGATTATTTTCCCACTCTGCCTGGATAAACGCTATCAATCCAGAATCCAGCTGTGGCCCAATCAATGGATTCAGTTGGAAAAGGAATGCACATAACCAGCTGCAGAAAATGTTTAAATCGCTCAATATTTTGTATTTTATGTAATATGAATATATTGAATATTAGGCATATGAATTTATTGAAGTTCATGCTATATGAATGTATTAAATTCAATCTAATTAAAATCATATCCTTTGATCTGCTCACAAAAATTGCTACATCCTTGTGTAGCAATCTATGAGAGCGGATCAAAGGATCTGATTTTAGTGAGATTGGTATTAATTTTTACACAATATAAATATGTTCAATATATCTTTCCTTTTCAATTGGTTTAATATTTTTAATCAATTATATGGTTTATTATCACTGACAAGAAAAAGGTATCTCTACATCTACTTACAATAGATAGCAACAAGCAGCTGTCATCATTAGCATCAACTGCACAATCCTGAAAAATTTAAAATGTTTGTGAATTACAACTGCCTCAGAAATCCTGCGAGATTTGTACATTTTGCAACTTTTTTTTACAAAAGAGTGCACTAAGAAGTACAACTCTTCCATAGTGGAAATAGGATGTATTCTCATCCCTCAACATGGTAGATTAAGAGTATGAAAACTGGGTCTTGCAAGAGAGTCAAGGGACTCTCCAAAGACATGGTAAAGGACCCAACTTTCTAGAAAGACTAAATTGTTACTGGCTGCCAGAACAGCCTTAGCATTAACATTTCGAGTATAAAAAAATCGTGGGCAACCACAGGGAAGTAAACATGGAAGGAATGTAGTAAAGATGGAAAAGGGGGGCTTGGATTTTTGAATTTAGAATGTAGCATAAAGCTGTGCCTTGGAAGGTAAAATCAGATCTGATTGGAAAAGAAATTCCCCTGGCATTATTTTCCACATGTACTGATGTACAGATTGTTTTCCAGAGGAATTTCGGATTTTCATTTGTTATGATTAAAAAACCCACGCCCCTAATCTCCAATTTAATGATTATTTGTATACTGTGGTAATAAAGATACCAAGTCAAACTTTGCATATTTTATCTTGAACTCACAGCCAGGAATTCCTTATCATGTGATCCAAAGAAAAGTAGGAAGACATTCTGATTTATGTATTACTAATTTAAGAGGCAATATAATTTTGTTTTACCCTTTGTTGGGCGATCCTCGCATTAAGAAATGTACAATTATCGGTAGAATAATGCCCACTACTCCCCAGAAACCTGTCATGATTACAAGCGGCAAAGCCTTTCGATCCACCATCTTGACGATTTGAGAATGTTGACAGGGATCGATCACATGATTTAAAGAAGTGGGTAAAATGAGGTAGCAATCAAATTTTAAAATACAAAAATAGGTTTGTCATTATCTTGGCACATTTCTCGTAACTCTATTAAAAATTATGTATTTTACTAAGTAGATTTTATTGTTTTATGATAATACAAAAATATTGTTGACATCACATTACGTTCTTTCTCTACTTTTACAGAGATCCACTAGAAATAAATAAAAGTCACATGACTTAGAAATGGCAGCCTCCTAAGGATCAACAGCAACAAATCATCAAACAATGCATTTTAAACATTGTCTTGGTTATGCATTAAAACAGCAAAGAAATTTTAAATGCAGCCATTTCTTTCGACACTTTTCCACTGCTTCAACAAGATTTAGTTCAAAAGAGTCTTCAAACTATGATGTAATCGTTGTTGGTGCAGGTATGAGTTAACTAGAAAAATAATTTTATTTGACATGAATGTAGAAATTATAAGATAACGAAGAGTCATAAAAAATCATAACTAAGAATTAACATAATTTCAATGGTTTTTGAAAAAAAGAGTTTAATTACACTTTTGCGATAGGAATAATATGTTGACGGTGCGGCTGTTAGGGCGAGCGCAGATACTTATTCAGTGTTTATTTAGATTGGTCTCATCAAACCGCATGTGACATTCAGTGTGATTATAAATATAAAGGTCCTTTCATATTTGGCCAGTTGAAACATGAACGCTTTACAACACTTTGCGATTGGAAAATTATAGCTCCAACAAGCTCTCAGATTTGTTGCATGTATTTAAGTGGTTGCATCAAGTCTCCTAAATTAAAAATAGTGGACATGCATGCACACAATTCAGATACGACAGCCACTGAATACAATCCAAATTATCTATCTCTTGATGCATCGTCGCAAAAATGCGAATTAACAATGGTACAAATATCTTACAACATTTTGTGAACTGGCAAGAGTGATACATATTGAAAGGTTGTAAGATGAATCGCAGGCCTAATGTGCTCAAAACATGAAAAAGGTATAAGTAAGATAAATCGCGGCTGTCTAAGCATGTGTTTTCCAACCACAAGACTGTTGCTCAACATGTCATGTAATCTGTACTATCATTGCACAAATAATAAGGTAATCAATTTCCTATGCTGTACCAATAGCAGCTAGTTTATATACCCTGTATACTTAAAGTATCTGTTTCAGACCACCTTAAATTCTTGAGCAGCATCTTTAAAATTTTTTGCATTTCAACTATAACGATATGTCAACCAAAGGGTGTCAGAAAAGGGCGGTATAATCATACACCGACTCGCATGATGGCATGAGTGCCGCACTCCAATGGCATTCAGGGTGCTGATTCACTGGCGCAATCCTATCACATTATCTAACAACGTGTACACTCTCTTTCAATGCACAACAGTCACATTATAGACGCAAGATATATCACTCGATTTCATTCATGTGCATCACCCATTGGTTGCTTTAGATCATATAAATTTTCATCATCACTGATAAGAAACCCACAGCTGATTATTCTTTATCCCATATGATGGAGAGAGGAACAAAGCATTTCAGTGACAGTTTACTGGTGCAATCAAAATCAAAATTTTTTGGTTGCACAATCATTTTGTCTCTTCTTCTCATGCTTCTTCTCATGCACCAATTATGAAAGGGCCATTAAACTGATGTACACAAAACAAGGGGAGATGAACTGCAAAATTTAAGCTGAAAGATAGTATTTAGTCTTCTACTATAAAAAATAGTGATATTCTAGGGTTACAATTTTCTCATTAATCATTTAATAAATAGAAATAATTCATTAGTTAAATCATTTTAGGTCACAATGGACTGGTGTCTGTAAGTATTGCTGCAAAAAAATCAATTTAAAATTTTTGAATTTTTTTCAATGATTAAAGGTATATTTTAAATGAATTTTACAGATAAAACAAAGTTAATTTTCTGCTAGGAAATCTGTTGAATTTGTTTGCGTTGATAAGTATTAAAATGAAAGATATATACCTGTATGTGATAATATTTGTAGGCAGCGTACTTGGCTAAAAGTGGTTTGCGTGTCTGTGTGCTGGAGAGACGTCATGTCATAGGGGGTGCTGCTGTCACCGAAGAAATTGTGCCAGGTTTTCAAAGTTTTTTTATTTTATGAAACCTTAAATTTATTTGATATGCTTTTTCAAATTTTGCACAGCTTTTTAACACAGTACATGTATTAATTTCTTATGTTACAGGTTTTAAATTTTCCAGGGCTTCTTATGTTTTAAGTTTACTGAGACCAAAGATTGTAGAGGATCTGGAATTAAAGGTAAATGAAATAAATATACTGGTCAGCTTTAAATTTAGTTTTCATTGTTGATATTATCTATCAACAAAATAAATTTAATAAAACTTTTGATATATTTAAAAATATAATTTAAGTATAGATTTTTATTTAGACATCTTCAAAATGAAATTAAGACACTATGAAATCAGTTTATTTCATAGATTAATGAAATTTATCCCAAGGAAAATGTCACCTTGTGAATACCTATACAGTGTATATATTTTTTAACATTTGGAATCACAGTGTGGGAATTATAAAACATATATTATAAACAGCAATAAAAAATATACATTTTCGTATTGTGCTATTTTCTAATTTTAGAAATATGGACTGAAAGTTTACCTTCGGAATCCTAGTTCTTATACACCATTGTTGGGGAAAACAGGTCCAGGTTCCTCCCTAACTCTTGGACCAGATCACGCTGAGACTTACCGACAAATTGCACAATTCTCTGAAAAAGATGCAAGAGTAAGTTATTGATGGATATCTTAAGTTCAATTTGATGATAGTCTCAAACATGGGAACATCCATGTAACTAAATGTGGGTTGAAATCATTCTATTAGATGGGCAGAGAAGGGATGTGAATTAAGGAAATGTTGCTGCCTGAGTTGCTGCTTGAGTTGATATATACCTGATTGTTTAGTTTTTGTAAAGTGCAGATTTCAGGAATTTAATCCTTTGCAGATCTCTGTATTTTTTTCCTTTTTTAAAAATCATGTACATAATGACTTTACTTTACATTTATCTACTAAATAACAAATATACAGTAAAGATGTCATAATAACAAATGAATAATATTATAATTAAAGTAAATTTTCTGCCTATTTTATTACAGAATTTTGTTGAGTATGAGAAACAGCTGGATGACATTGTAACAGCCATTGACCCGCTGTTGGATTCTCCACCCCCGTATCTTCCAAGTTTGACCAGTGGAAAACTAAGAGAAACACTGAAAACATTACCAGCTATCAAAACTCTGCTAAAATCCTGTAAGTGAATTCTTTTATATGAAGCAGAAAATAATTTCAATATTTTTAATGCATTAGTTAAGTCAGAGTAAATTTTCATCAACAGATCAGAGTTTTAGAATTGTAAGGTCTGTTTTTTTTTTTTGTTGCAGTGAAGACGTTAGGATCAGATGGTGACGCTTTCTATGAATTAATGACTGCCCCCACAACAAAGGTACAGTACTGCTTTGGTACATTGCTGTATAAAGAAAAATGAAGGCATTTGGTTATATTACGGATATCTTTTAAGAAAATGAGTGCTGTTCAATTTGTGGGTGTCTCCAAATCAACTTGTCAAAAATTATATACTCATTTGTAAACCAACTATTATCCACATCATCTTTTATTCATGATTTGTCCATTTGAAACCATTATGCGACGATTAATTTTCAAGCCTGAGGAAACATTCTCTACAAATGCTAAGCAAAATTACTGGTTCACAGCAATTAATATTTGTGAGTTAAAGTCAGTCGTGGAACTCGCAAATATTTTTCTCATAAGAGGGTTAATTGGTTTACAGTAATGTACATACAGGAATATGTATATGTACATGATGTTGGACCCAAGGGTCTATGACAGGTACTCTGACCTGTCCATGTACAGTAGGTACCGTGTAAGTACTGTGGCTGTACAATATACTGGCATCATATCTATGATAGGTGCTCCATGCAAAGAAAATGCATGGTATTGCTGATAGCTTCCTTAATAAATATATTTTATCCTTTTATAAATACATGTAGTTGCTCTACAGCAAAAATAGTTAAATTTGCTAATTATCTGATGCTATACCGGTAGTTATTAAAACAGAACAAATTGTAACATTTCAGATTTTGAATAAATGGTTTGAGTCAGAGCCTCTTAAAGCCACACTGGCCACAGATTCTGTGATAGGAGCCATGATGTCCCCAGAGTCACAGGGCAGTGGGTATGGACTTGTTATTTGTAGATATGTTTGTCCATCTGAAATGTCATAATTATTTTAGAAATATGTGCATACGATCTTTAAAAGCAGGGTTTTATTATTACTTTTAGCAATAGATAACAAAAGATGTGTCCCTTTAAAGTTTTTAAAGGTAATTTTAACAATGTCAAAAGTATTAAATTATGTTGTTCTTTGGTGTTATGCAATATTTTCCCCCCAAGGAAGCTTTTATACTAGCTGGTACAAATATGCATGTTATTGTATTTACAGCTGGATTTGTCAAAGTGGTTGCATGTTTGTTTTATTATTTTATTCCCTTATTCTGCTAAAAGTATGAGAAAACCCCAATTGATTTTGAGGTCAAAAGTCTAAAGGCGAAGGTCATAAATATAATAATTATATCATATATTCAGCTTAAAATGGTTTCTAGATCATACAACTAACTTGAATTATCTTTTTAGGTTTTGCATTGAAACTTTATTTTAGGTGATGAGTTAAATTCTAACTTAATTAAGAAAGGAGCAAATTCTCAACATTAACTTGTTGTATTTTGTGTACAAAATATAATATATATATATGAAATGCTTGGTATGCATGTCAGTTGGAGCAGTTTTTGTGTTTTAACAGATAGAAATGTTTTATAATTTTTTGTAATTTCATTCTTTCTAATTCCACCAACATTGGTGTGAGACAATCACAAAAAAATATTGATTTAACCATTAAGAAATTTCAGATTAAACTAGTCGATTGACCATTGAATCACACATTTTCTCACTTTGTCAGAGAGTTTACAGTGTAGACGGGGTCATGTGTTCCCTTTAATTTTTTGTATCTGCTTTAAATGTTATTTTTTGATATTGAAGATATGTCCTTCTTCATCATGTAATGGGCAGTTTGGAGGGAAAGAAGGGAGCATGGGGTTATGTTGAGGGGGGTATGGGGGCAGTGTCGCAGGCCATCTGTAACTGTGCAATGGACCATGGAGCTGATATCTTCACAAGTATGGTAAGGGAAAAAACTCTGCAATAGAATGTACAAGACAATGAGTGTCATAAAATGTAATATATGATTAATTTTCCAGCCAGTGAAAAAAATTCTTACAAAGAATGATGCAGTCCAAGGAGTCGTATTAGCTGATGGCAAAGAACTTCACTCCAAGGCTGTGATATCTAATGCTAGTCCAAAGATCACATTTCTTGATCTCATCCAAGAGGTAAGTTTTTATCTGTAGCACAACAGATCGATCATCATAAGAGAAATCCCTTAAACCAATCTCTAAAGTAAGTTGTAATTATTCAGACACATAATGATATACATGTGTACATGTATATTTTAGAACAAACTTCCCAGAGATCTAGTGGACAATGTGAAAGCTTTTGATTTTACCTCCCCTGTAACTAAGATCAATGGTAAGTGACATCTCTATTTCATTTTTCCTCCATTATCCTCTTTTTTGATTTCAGGTGAAACTTTTGGGTAATGTTTAGCTCTACTGGTCAGAGACCAGAAGAGCTTATGTGATAGTAATGCGTCCGGCGTCCGTCCGTCTGTCTGTCTAGCTGTCTATCTGTCCGTCTAGCTGTCCGTCTGTCTGTAAACAATTTTTCAAAATGCTACTCCTCCTGCAATTTTAGTCTGATTTCAATATAACTTGGCACACAAGTAGACTACTCTAAGTTACATAAAATTGTGCATCGGTTTTTGATTTCAATGAACGGTGTTGCCATGGTGACTAAAAGTAGAAATTACTTTAAAATGCTACTCCTTCTACAGTTTTAGTCTGATTTCAACATTACTTGGCACAAAAGTAGACTACACTAAGATACATAAAATAGTGCATCGGTTTTTGATTTCGATGAACAGTGTTGCCATGGTTACTAAAAATAGAATTTTTTGAGAAATTATTTTAAAACGCTACTCCTTCAACAGTTTTAGTCTGATTTCAGTATTACTTGGCACAGAAGTAGACTACACTAACTTACATAAAATAGTGCATCGGTTTTTGATTTGGATAAACGGTGTTGCCATGGTTACTAAAAATAGAATTTTCTGTGAAATTCCTTTAAAATGCTACTCCTTCTACAGTTTTAGTCTGATTTCAATATTACTTGGCACACAAGTAGACCACACTTAGATACATAAAATAGTGCATCGGTTTTTGATTTGGATAAACGGTGTTGCCATGGTTACTAAAAATAGAATTTTCTGTGAAATTCCTTTAAAATGCTACTCCTTCTACAATTTTGATCTGATTTCAATATTACTTTGCACACAAGTAGACTACACTAAGATACATAAAATAGTGCATTGGTTTTTGATTTCAATGATCGGTGTTGCCATGGTTACTAAAAATGTGAAATTCCTTTAAAATGCTACTCCTTCTACAATTTTGATCTGATTTCAATATTACTTTGCACACAAGTAGACTACACTAAGATACATAAAATAGTGCATTGGTTTTTGATTTCGATGAACGGTGTTGCCATGATTACTAAAAATAGAATTTTCTGAGAAATTACTTTAAAACGCTACTCCTTCTACAGTTTTAGTCTGATTTCAATATTACTTGACACAGAAGTAGACTACACTAAGTTACATAAAATAATGCATCGGTTTTTGATTTCGATGAACGGTGTTGCCATGGTTACTAAAAATAGAATTTTCTGTGAAATTCCTCTAAAATGCTACTCCTTCTACAGTTTTAGATCTGATTTCAATATTACTTGGTACACATGTAGACTACACTAAGATACATAAAATTGTGCATCGGTTTTTGATTTCAATGAACGGTGTTGCCATGGTGACTAAAAGTAGAATTTTCTGAGAAATAACTTTAAAATGCTACTCCTTCTACAGTTTTAGTCTGATTTCAACATTACTTGGCACACAAGTAGACCACACTTAGATACATAAAACAGTATATCGGTTTTTTATTTCAATGAACGGTGTTGCCATGGTCACTAAAAATAGAATTTTCTAAGAAATACCTTTAAAATGCTACTCCTTCTTTAGTTTTAGTCTGATTTCAATATTACTTGGCACATAAGACAAGTAGACTACACTTACATATAATAGTGCATCGAATTATGATAATTACAAACCAGTAGAGCTACAGTCTCGACAGAGACTTCTGGTTCTTTTTGGTTTTGAGTGTTGGTTTTATGAAATTTTTGCCAGAATTTAAGACCTTTAAAAGATATTATATGATATAGCTAGCACCTGTACATTTTGTATGTATAAGCAAAATACACAGCATAAATTTTTTTATTTGACTTGATCTGTTCTATTTATACACAGTTGCCCTGAGCAGACTACCAGATTTTACAGCAGATCCTAATGTACAGAAGAATGAACCAATGCCACACCATCAGTGTACTATCCACCTTAACTGTGAAGACACCCAGCTAATCCATGATGCCTACCTGGATGCCCAGCTAGGAATGTACTCCAAAAAGTAAGCTTAAGCTGTTTATTAATGTAGGTCTCAAAAAAAATTACAGTCCAACCTCTCAAATGTACATGTAGCAGGTCTGTCAGAAATCTGAGAGATGTCCAAGAGTTTGAGATATTGATGTTGAAACTTGTATTCTAAGGTTTGGATCATCAATCAATTTCAACATACAAGTATTCCAGGGGCCCATTTTACAAAAGAAATTACGACTAAGACCAAAAACTTCAGTTGATTGTAAAATTTTGCACAATTAATCATTCTGTTTAAAATTGCTAGAGTAAAAATATCTTGCAACATTCCATTTAAAAATATTAAAATTATTAAAACATGGTTTCAGGCCAATGATTGAAATGGTGATTCCATCCAGCAAAGACCCTACCCTAGCGCCCCCTGGTGCTCATGTTTGTCTCATGTTCACACAGTATACCCCATACCACCTTAATGGGAAGGAATGGACAGAACAGGATAAAAATTCTTATGCTGATAATGGTAAGTGTAATAGCGGGTAATTTAGATTTCACTCTGATATTGATAGTATCTTCAGTCTGTGTCAGAGTAGTACAGTATTGAAAAAAATTCACCAGTTTAGTTTAATTTTTAGCTCACCTGAGCCGAAGGCTCAAGTGAGCTTTTCTGATCAAAATTTGTCCGTTGTCTGTCGTTGTCGTTGTCGTTGTTGTCGTTGTTGTCGTCGTAAACTTTTCACATTTTCATCTTCTTCTCAAGAACCACTGGGCCAATTTCAACCAAACTTGGTACAAAGTTTCCTTGGGTGAAGGGGATTTAAGTTTGTTCAAATGAAGGGCCACGCCCTTTTCCAAGGGGAGATAATCATGAATTTGTTAAAAATTAATGGCATTTTTAAAAAATCTTCTTCTCCAGAACCGCTGGGCCAGGAAAGATGAAACTCATGTGGAATCATCCTCAGGTAGTGTAGATTCAAGTTTGTTCAAATCATGACCCCCGGGACTAGGGTGGGGCCAAAATGGCCGACCCAAGTTTTACATAGGAATATATATGCAAAAATCTTTAAAAATCTTCTTCTCCAGAACCACTGGGCCAGGAAAGATGAAACTCATGTGGAATCATCCTCAGGTAGTGTAGATTCAAGTTTGTTCAAATCATGACCCCCGGGGCTAGGGTGGGGCCAAAATGGCCGACCCAAGTTTTACATAGGAATATATAGGAAAAATCTTTAAAAATCTTCTTCTCCAGAACCACTGGGCCAGGAAGGATGAAACTCATGTGGAATCATCCTCAGGTAGTGTAGATTCAAATTTGTTCAAATCATGACCCCCGGGGCAAAGGTGGGGCGAAAATGGCTGACCCAAGTTTTACATAGGAATATATAGGAAAAATTTTAAAAATCTTCTTCTGCAGAACCACTGGGCCAGGAAAGATGAAACTCATGTGGAATCATCCTCAGGTAGTGTAGATTCAAGTTTGTTCAAATCATGACTCCCGGGGCTAGGGTGGGGCCAACATGGCCGACCCAAGTTTTACATAGGAATATATAGGAAAAATCTTTAAAAATCTTCTCTCCAGAACCACTGGGCCAGGAAGGATGAAACTCATGTGGAATCATCCTCAGGTAGAGCAGATTTAAATTTGTCCAAATCATGACCCCCGGGGCAAAGGTGAGGCCAAAATGGCTGACCCAAGTTTTACATAGGAATATATAGGAAAAATCTTTAAAAATCTTCTTCTCCAGAACCACTGGGCCAGGAAAGATGAAACTCATGTGGAATCATTCTCAGGTAGTGCAGATTCAAATTTGTTCAAATCATGACCCCCGGGGCAAAGGTGAGGCCAAAATGGCTGACCCAAGTTTTACATAGGAATTATAGGAAAAATCTTTAAAAATCTTCTTCTCCAGAACCACTGGGCCAGGAAAGATGAAACTCATGTGGAATCATCCTCAGGTAGTGTAGATTCAAGTTTGTTCAAATCATGACCCCCAAGGCAAGGATGGAGCCAAAATGGCCGACCCTAGTTTTACATAGGAATATATAGGAAAAATCTTTAAAAATCTTCTTCTCCAGAACCACTGGTCCAGGAAAGATGAAACTTATGTGGAATCATCCTCAGGTAGTGTAGATTCAAGTTTGTTCAAATCATGACCCCCGGGGCAAGGGTGGAGCCAAAATGGCCGACCAAAGTTTTACATAGGAAAATATATTGGAAATATCTTTAAAAATCTTCTTCTCCAGAACCACTGGGCCAGGAAAGATGAAACTCATGTGGAATCATCCTCAGGTAGTGTAGATTCAAGTTTGTTCAAATCATGACCCCCGAGGCTAGGGTGGAGCCAAAATGGCCGACCCTAGTTTTACATAGGAATATATAGGAAAAATCTTTAAAAATCTTCTTCTCCAGAACCACTGGTCCAGGAAAGATGAAACTTATGTGGAATCATCCTCAGGTAGTGTAGATTCAAGTTTGTTCAAATCATGACCCCCGGGGCAAGGGTGGAGCCAAAATGGCCGACCAAAGTTTTACATAGGAATATATAGGAAATATCTTTAAAAATCTTCTTCTCCAGAACCACTGGGCCAGGAAAGATGAAACTCATGTGGAATCATCCTCAGGTAGTGTAGATTCAAGTTTGTTCAAATCATGACCCCCGGGGCAAGGGTGGAGCCAAAATGGCCGACCCTAGTTTTACATAGGAATATATAGAAAAAATCTTCTCCTCAAGAACCACTGGGCCAGGAAAGATGAAACTCATGTGGAATCATCCTCAGGTAGTGTAGATTCAAGTTTGTTCAAATCATGACCCCCGGGGCAAGGGTGGAGCCAAAATGGCAGACCCTAGTTTTACATAGGAATACATAGGAAAAATCTTCTTCTCCAGAACCACTGGGCCAGGAAAGATGAAACTCATGTGGAATCATGCTCAGGTAGTGTAGATTCAATTTTGTTCAAATCATGACCCCCGGGGCAAGGGTGGGGCCAAAATGGCTGACCCAAGTTTTACATAGGAATATATAGGAAAAATCTTTAAAAATCTTCTTCTCCAGAACCACTGGGCCAGGAAAGATGAAACTCATGTGGATTCATTCTCAGGTAGTGTAGATTCAAATTTGTTCAAATCATGACCCCCGGGGCAAAGGTGAGGCCAAAATGGCTGACCCAAGTTTTACATAGGAATTATAGGAAAAATCTTTAAAAATCTTCTTCTCCAGAACCACTGGGCCAGGAAAGATGAAACTCATGTGGAATCATCCTCAGGTAGTGTAGATTCAAGTTTGTTCAAATCATGACCCCCAAGGCAAGGATGGAGCCAAAATGGCCGACCCTACTTTTACATAGGAATATATAGGAAAAATCTTTAAAAATCTTCTTCTCCAGAACCACTGGTCCAGGAAAGATGAAACTTATGTGGAATCATCCTCAGGTAGTGTAGATTCAAGTTTGTTCAAATCATGACCCCCGGGGCAAGGGTGGAGCCAAAATGGCCGACCAAAGTTTTACATAGGAATATATATAGGAAATATCTTTAAAAATCTTCTTCTCCAGAACCACTGGGCCAGGAAAGATGAAACTCATGTGGAATCATCCTCAGGTAGTGTAGATTCAAGTTTGTTCAAATCATGACCCCCGAGGCTAGGGTGGAGCCAAAATGGCCGACCCTAGTTTTACATAGGAATATATAGGAAAAATCTTTAAAAATCTTCTTCTCCAGAACCACTGGTCCAGGAAAGATGAAACTTATGTGGAATCATCCTCAGGTAGTGTAGATTCAAGTTTGTTCAAATCATGACCCCCAGGGCAAGGGTGGAGCCAAAATGGCCGACCAAAGTTTTACATAGGAATATATAGGAAATATCTTTAAAAATCTTCTTCTCCAGAACCACTGGGCCAGGAAAGATGAAACTCATGTGGAATCATCCTCAGGTAGTGTAGATTCAAGTTTGTTCAAATCATGACCCCCGGGGCAAGGGTGGAGCCAAAATGGCCGACCCTAGTTTTACATAGGAATATATAGGAAAAATCTTCTCCTCAAGAACCATTGGGCCAGGAAAGATGAAACTCATGTGGAATCATCCTCAGGTAGTGTATATTCAAGTTTGTTCAAATCATGACCCCCGGGGCAAGGGTGGAGCCAAAATGGCAGACCCTAGTTTTACATAGGAATACATAGGAAAAATCTTCTTCTCCAGAACCACTGGGCCAGGAAAGATGAAACTCATGTGGAATCATGCTCAGGTAGTGTAGATTCAAGTTTGTTCAAATCATGACCCCCGGGGCAAGGGTGGGGCCAAAATGGCTGACCCAAGTTTTACATAGGGATATATAGGGAAACCTTTTAAAATCTTCTTTTCAACTACTTCAAAGCTATGATTAGTGATATTTAAATGGAATCATCCTCAGGTAGTGTAGATTCTAGTTTGTTCAAATGATGAATGCCTGGTGGGGGGGGGGGGGGAGTAAATTCAAGCCCGATGTGCTCAGGTGAGCGCTGTGGCCCCTGGGCCTCTTGTTTATCATTGGTAAGAAAGGTGTTTTTATTGCTTTTGGCCTTTGTTTCGTTTTTACCCTTTTATCACTCACATCTTTTAGTGAATTCAAAACGTGGAAAATTCAACAATGACATGCAGTGATTTCTCTTTCAATGCAGTTGTGCCTGGGTGATTTTATAACAGGGTGATTTCATTTGCTGGTTAGATGGGGAAAAATAACAAGATAAAATTAAAACCCAATGTAAACATGTAGTTTTACATACAGAACACTGGACATTATGCAGTGCAATCTTGTATTCATTTTGTTTTAATAGTTTTTGACACTGTGGAGCAGTATGCCCCTGGTTTTAAGGAGAGTGTTGTGGGAAGAGACATCCTGACCCCACCAGATCTGGAGAGGGTGTTTGGATTGACAGGTGGGGTATGTACAATGATTCTTGTGTTTCTAAAGATGATAGATTTTCAAATATTTTAAGACTCATTGAACCCATTGCTTTCAGATGGAGAATAAACAATGCCATGTAATTTTTTTTTTAAAACTATTTTTTTTATCTAATATTAAATCTTTTTTTTTTGGCACTATAAGTGCCAGCTGTTCTAAAATATTATTTCTGATCTTTTATTTTTAGAACATTTTCCACGGTTCCATGTCCCTTGACCAGCTGTTTATGACCCGCCCCACGAGTCAGCTGAGTAATTATAGGACCCCCTTAAAAGGGCTGTATCTTGGAGGGAGTGGGGCTCATCCAGGTGACAAAATAAGATGTTAATTTTGACCTCTCTCTCTCTCTCTCTGGCATTCTCTCTTTCTGGCATTCTCTCTATTATTCTCATTTTTTTAGTATATGTATATCTGCAGTAAGGTGATTGCTTTTGATAGACACTTGTAGTTATTAATTTAAATTTAGAAATGATTTCCCAATTTAAATTATATTTTGTTTTCTATAAAAATTATAAATCTAAATGTGTAGTTTCATCTGTTCATAGCAATGAAGCACAGCTAAGCACTTGTTACAGAAATTTGTTTGACATGTTATTATTATAGTATGGGTTAAAAAAATTATTTCCAAAACCAATGCTTGCATGTGCATTGAAGGTGTTTACTAGTGCTTAAATTAATACTTTGTAATTAAAAATAATTAAATTGTTAATCCTTTTACAGGTGGTGGTGTGATGGGATCTCCAGGAAGATTAGCAGCCCAGACTCTGTTAGCGGACTTCAAAAAACTATAACTCTCAACAATTCACAATGTCAGGACCAGTAGCAGCTCAGACTCTGTTAGCGGACTTCAAAAAACTATAACCTCAACAATTCACAGTGTCAGGACTAGTAACAGCTCAGACTCTGTTAGCGGACTTCAAAAAACTATAACCCTCAACAATTCACAGTGTCAGGACTAGTAACAGCTCAGACTCTGTTAGCGGACTTCAAAAAACTATAACCCTCAACAATTCACAGTTTCAGGACCAGTAACAGCTCAGACTCTGTTAGCTGACTTCAAAAAACTATAATCCTCAACAATTCACAGTGTCAGGACCAGTTACAGCTCAGATTCTGTTATCGGACTTCAAAAAACTACATAACCTCAAAACTTTATTGAGTCAGGACAACTGTATATTGCTAGTAACCCAGATCTTGTTATCCAACTTCGAAAAAAAAAAAACTGTTGGTACTTATACATGTAGTAACAGATACTATTCAGTGTAGAAGTATAGCTGACAGTACTCACCTGTAATCTAGCTGACAATCAATTTAAATAAATGAAACCCTCCGCCTCCCACATGAATATAATGGCAGTGCATGTCCATGTTTTTGCTCTGGAAAATGCAAAATATATGTCAGATCAAAAAGTAAAATAGGAGGTGCACAATGGCAATATTAATAAAGATTCTGTGAAAGTTTCATTAAATTTCCTTCAGTGGTATGAGAGGAGTTGTGGATAAGAGATGGGTACCCCAAAGCGTAACAGATGGACAGATGTACAGACGGATGGACAGATCGACATACCGATTACTATATGGACCACTCTCTGGGAAAAGGGGTCTTAATGACAAAATTTTCGAAATTTACTTTTTCAAATATTTCAAATCTACAACAAATTTGGGACACACAGTCAAAATTTGAGCCTTAAATTTGCTTTAGATTTAAAGTTATACGTGTTTGAACACAACATGTTGCAATTAAATAATAACGTCAATGACGTTATTCAATAACGTTATCTTTTATGACGTCTTAGAAACGAAGACTTTCAATAACGTTACCTTTGTAAAAAGAAATGACGTTTTTGAAACAAAATCTAAGATTAATTTGATGATAAAATAGAATAACCTAATTTTTTTTTTGATATAAATTATTTTTTCCTAACACATTCTTTAATAAATATATCATGAAGCATATTTATTAAATTATAAAGTTATTGTATCCGTACATGTTGCACAGCGAATGACATTGTGTTTATGTATATCCAATTGATTTCATAAAGGTTGACTACAAATGTTTTTTTTAACAATAAATGTTTTTAAAGACCAACAAAATAATTATGATAACAAAGAAACAGAAAAGTAATATTCAAAACAAAGCTTGGTATCATTACATATACTTTTTCAAGGGGTTAACAGGCCGGATGGGAAATTGTGACCGGATAAATGTTTGCGGGCGTCAATAAGATCATTGGTCAGTAAACTAACTGGTCAATCCTGAGTAAAATTTCTCATCTTCTAATACGCTGATCTTTATTTCTGCTTTTGAACCTTATTCCTCAAAATCCCAGGCTTTGTATTCTGAAATCAGTTGAGTAGACACTGGTAAAGCTTTTAAGGGTTAAACTTTTAATGAGCTTTTGTTTTCTATTAAGTGTATAATAGAGAATTGGTATCGGAGATGTCACTTAAATATTACATGGCGTTCGGGAGAAGTGTTAAACTTTGAGACTGCCAAACCCTGAAAAGAAACCAGAACTCGATTAAAAAAATGTGTTTTGAGTTAATAATGAAATAGCTAAGACCATCTTTTAAAAAAATGGTTGTCCACTCCCAATCGACTGTTTAAAGATGGCCCGACTCAAAACTTTTTTTTTACATACCAGGACACCATATTTTTTTTTTTTTAATCCTCTTATTACGTCAACAAATATGTTGAAATTTTCTGGTAATGTTTTTTTTTTTTCGACCTACTATAATCCAATCCAAGTCGGGAGAAGGTAAATAAACATTATTTTAAAGATGGCCTAATTAACATGCGTGAATTTAACTTGCTGTATAAAATTTGAAAAAAAAAAACAGTATTAGATTAAAGAAGACTTAACATGATATGCACACGCTGTAGGTGGTAATTTTTGTTGTAAGAGGGGGATCAGCCTAATAGAAAAATTTAACAAAAACAAAGCAGAAAAAAAAAAAAACCAACAAAAAAAAAAAACCAACAAAAAACGTCATTTTACTTTTGAGGTGCACAACCAATATTTCTTTAAATTTCCTTTTAAGTGTATTCACTGGTAAAGCTTTTAAGGGTTAAACTTTTAATGAGCTTTTGTTTTCTATTAAGTGTATAATAGAGAATTACCCCCCCCCCCCCCCCCCCGTTTGTCTGATATAAAGTACAACATGAAGAATCACTCGTTTTTTTACGGCGCAACTTTAGATCAAATCTCTCCATGAACGAACTTGTGTAAAAGTCAATCAAATATACATATATGTATATGTGCATTTTTATAATTACTTGTTTTCAATAAAAAAAACAACTAAATTATGAACCTCCACTGACACCTCAGGAGTGGATAAAGTGCATGTACATGTACTTATTTCACCCCCCCCCCCCTCCATGAATGATCTTCGGATGAAGTGTATTTGAGTTACTTTTCATGATATGGCATGACATGAAAAGATCAAATCTACCATTTTGAAAACACTTAACACTTATTTTCGGAGAATATCTTTGCTTATGAATTAAAGTATAAAAAAAAAAAAATAAAAATGATATAATTGACAGAAAGTTTTTTTTTAAAATTATATGATCGCTACATTTTTGTTATTAGGTGGAGAGAGTTGGTCAATCTTGTTAGCTATTAGATAGGTATTAGTCATGAAGATAAGTATAGTGTAAGTTATCCACATATCCACATTTCATACAAGTCAACATGCGGCTGCCTTTGATATATCAGTATAGTATCCCGCTCTCTGAGTCTCTATCCCTCATGGTTAAACATCATAATGTATCGGGGATTCAAGCCATGCAGGATCCAAGCCTCGCAATTTATTCCTGGGTAGGGAGGGGGGTGCATGGATTCTGCCTAATTAATAATTACATCCAAATCATAATTTGTTGACGAGCTAAAAGAAAATAAAACCAAACCAAACCAAAAAATATACACTCCTTTCAAAGGTGTTGAACTTATTCCGTAGAGGGGTGGGTCGGACTGCTTTCACTTCTTAAATTCAAAAGTATTATTTCTCCGCATATTTTAAACATTTGATTACTATAGTAATATTTTAAACACTTTGAGGAGGGTATAACTCTACTATTGTTAAGGGGGGGGGGGCATCCGCGCATGGAAATAACACATCGTTTTTAAAGTTTTTTGATATTTATTAAATGAAACTATTATTCTTTGAGAGTATAATCGGGAATTATAAATAAATCCTAAAATCCAGGAGCAATGCTTGTTAAAAAAAGGTTGAACAGTGGAAAGTATCGAAGTATATGATATGTGCTAAATAAAATACGTGCATGTATGAACTGCAAGCAATACAATGAAAAAAAATCTTAACACGTCCTGCAGTTTTATATTTGAAAAAATATCAGAAAACAAATGAATTTCAATCCATCAACCAACAAATTAATGCTACAATTATAGAACATGTTGATTTATGTTGTGTGAACGCACAAATAGGCCTATTATAAACTAATCAAATTCATTTAATATTGTCAATTTTCATGTACATGTATGCAAACTTTCAAGGTATAAACATTATACTTACTGATATTTCATTGTCTTTTCTTCTTTCTGTGGCTTAGGAAATGAAAGCATTAAGTCTCTAATTTATTTAAATATGAAAATTGGTGAGAGGGTGATTATCCCTTAAATCGCAATGCTTTGAGGTCGGGCTCGAGTGACGTTATGTAAATAAAGACATGGCATTTGTGAATTTTGGTGGATCATAATACTTTACATTCATAGAGGCGGGTTCACGTATGAATAGAATTTGTTTCAGCGTTGGATTAACTATTCATTTCACTAGGATATCAAATCTAACGAAAATAGCTGAACAAAATTTTGATAGTATCTATATATTGTGTACATTGATCTTCAAATTGTTCGCGAAATGCCGATGTAAAATTCACACAGGAAACAGTACAGAAAATACAATATTAATGTAAGTTATATCAGAATATCCCTCAGGGGTATCCTGAGAAAATATTTTAGAATGGCAAAAAAATTTATTTCACACACAATACGACGATCATAACACGTATTTATTTATACTTTCACTCTGAAAATAAAAAAAAACAGCAGAGGGTGGAAAGTGAGAAAAAAGAAACATGTGCGTTTAAGGTAGGATTCTTCTCACATTTCTTGTATTTAGAAATGAATGAAATTTTCACAGAATCAAGAGGACAATATCACTAAGTGATGGTGTCAGTGAGATTAAATTTGACCGTTTAATATTAGAGGCAAGGTCAGGTCAAGGTCATTACCTTTTTCCTGGACATTAAGAATAACAAGAATAGATATGGGTTACCCCATATCCAAAGATATTCGACTGTAAGATTTAACATGTTTAACAGTGTTTATAATGACGTTAATAAAAAAAAAAACTGCACTGTCTAATTATGGAACTGTTGTAAATATCGTGATTCCATAGCATTACGGTCACCCAGTCTCCTAACAAACAGTACACATAGGCCTACATGTACCTGTAGCCTTGGTCTACACACGTGCAATGGAGCTGTCACACGCATCCAGCGAGTTCGGAGAAACACGTTTTGTTTTGCCGAGAAGTTACGGTGTCAGACAAAACTTTTCTTTTCTTAATTAGATCATATAAATACGAATTCTGATTAATAAAAATTATACAATCCCTGTTGAACTTTATATAGTTTGTTCTAACATTTGCATCTGCAACAACTTGTGTTTAAAATGGCCGGGTTGGGAAAATCAGGACCGGGTCGGAAAATTCTAAACTGAAAACATGGAAAACCTTTTTTGTTTTGAAAATAACTGAAATATACTAATATATTTGTCGCAGAAATTACTTACATTATTCAAGTTCTATATATAATGGTATGCTGAACTTCAACACGAACCCGAATCTCCAACCCATGCAGTTCTCGTTTTGCCACACATACCCTACAGTTTACAAAGTGTACACACGAGCAGGCCAGGGATTGAAAATTCCGTCATTTAATAATACACACACACAGAATGATTAATTTTTTCTTTAAGAACAAATTGTATGATAATTAACGGACTATAAACATGTACTTAATACAATTGTTGATATAGTATTATCAATTCGTTGGTGAAAAGATATGAATCGAAGAATGACCTAATTATTCTCTGTTATCAAACACGTAAAAAAAAAAAAGGCTGAGGAGGGAGCGAGCGTAGGAATATTGATATTTTTTACTTGCATTTCGGGGGGAAAGTGACTTTCTAATGATATTTTGACGTTATTTTTGATTTCTTTAACGTATGACATACACAACTTTACTCTTATCATGAACAATAATGTTGTATCTACTTATCATGATGGAATTATTTTGGTCGGACCAATATGTGTGAGCTGCCGCTGAATACAGTTATATATCTTGCAAAGATAGTATGCATTGATCGAATATATAGAAAAATTACTGTTTCCAATCATGTGATCCCTAATTGTAATTCAAAAGATTGAATATTTTTCTCTTTGCATAAAAAGATACTACCATATAGGGCCTATAAGATGATATTACCAAATTGACATGGATAATTTAAATAAAATGGATAGTTGCTAATCCGAATTTCCTCTACTTTTCTAAATTTGTTAGGATATATTAGTTATTTTTATAGGCTTCCTATATTTAACTTTTTCCAATTTTCACATATAGTAAAGTTGTGGTACAAAGGTACAAAATGATACAAAAACTAAAAGTTTTGATCGTTTACTAAGAGAGAAATAACACTTTTTACGGATTTTTGGCTCAAATCTGTACTTAGATTTGAAGCATTTAAAAGCCAACATAGTTCTAGTATGTGTGAAAAATCTTATTTATTTGATATATTTTGAAACTTTAGTCCCTTATTATTAATTTTAATTACATTTGAAAATTTCGTCTACTCTTTGATTGCTTAAAAATTATAACTAAATTCAATGTTCTATAATAATTTTGAGAGGCAGAAAAGATGATATTTTCATACGCCACCATTCCGCCAAAAATATAGTCCCTGCTAGTTTTCAAACGCAGATTACCATTTCTATTTAAAGTTGTATAATTGTGATGAGGGAAGAAAAATATAGTCTTTAAAATCTCTTACATCTAAATAAGTAAGACATATCAACAAATGTTCTTTGAATATTCGATCTAGTCAGAAACCAGAGAAGAATCCTACCTTAAGACGCGAAAATTTGACGTCACAATAAACACGTTTTCTCAACGTCAACGCTTATGTCATTAATTAAGACCCCTTTTCCCAGAGAGCGGTCCATATACCTTCTTGCTTTTCAAGTGGGGGGTATAATAAATTGTAAATATATATGTATGAACATTTCACACACTATCAGAAAACTAAATATAGACCTGTAGCAGCCATTAGACTAGTGTGTTACATGTATCTGTCTTCAAAAAATTATAATTCCCCCAAAACATTATAGTGTCAGCTGGAAAACTGGCTGCCAAGATTCTGTTAAACAACTTCAAGAAAACAATTAAAATATATAAATTCAATGTATTATTGGTTTCAGTATGCTAAAGAACATGCAATATTTGTTGTTTGATCAACTTTGATGTAATTATTTCTGTTGGTGTATTTCATTCTAGATCTCAATAAACTATTGACAAATTCATTTTTTTCAACATACATGCATTAATTAATTATAGAATGATATATATATATTCATGAAAATATTCAGTCAAAAGTTATAATGATTTTAATTTAGCAAATTACCTGAAAGTTCCTGCATTTAAGGTTGATACTTAAGTTTCAGACATGTTGATAAGAAAACAAAATGTGTTTGTGAAGCACAGATACCTCCATATGGCAGCTTAGGGTGTAAGCTTAATGTAAGACAAACCAAGGTCAAGAGATAAAAAATAATGATATCCATAGAAAAGTATATTGTCATAAGGAAAACTCATGTCACAATTAAGTGATACATCTGACTGTGTAGTGTGTAATATAAAAAAAAACCCCTACAAGTAACATTTATACGTTATGGCCAAGGTTAAAATTGTTCAAAATTAAGTGATGATCGAGCTAGACTCCAAGGTCAAGGACAAAGGGTTTATTTTAAAAATTTTTGTTTTTAAGGGATGGCCTTGTCACAAGGAATACATTTATGAAATATGAAAACCATATCACTAACTGTTCAAAAATTGTAATGGCCAAGGTTGATTTTTTTTTTAAATTAAGTTAAACTCAAAGGTCAAGGCAGGGACCTCAATTAGGCCAAAAATAAAAATATACCGTAGTCTTGTTTCCTGCTACTCGCACCTGACCCTAAAGTTTTTTATTTAGTTTTGGGGGGAAAATCAGAAATTTCTTTATCCAAAAGTGAAAAAAAAAATATAATCAAGTGTTATTTCATGAAATATGAGTTTTAAATATGAACTTTCATAAAACACTACTTATTTTAAATGATAATATTGACCTTAGTCCTATGACATGTTAAATTTGGCTTTGTAATAGTTTTAAAACATTCCTCAAGAATTTTTATTGCTATCATCAAGATCCTATGAAGTGGAAAATGTGGTGGTGGTATTGGTGGATCCTAGTTCATATCCAACCATTGGAAAAAAATAAAATAAAATAAATAAGAGGCCCATGGGCCACATCGCTCACCCGAGAAGCTTTGACCATCTTTACCAGATTTCCCCCTTGTAATACATAATGCATCCCCACCCTACCCCACTGATCATAATTTAGACATTTTGAAATCTACACTACCCCATGATCCTTCCATGTGCACATAAGTTTCAGCTTTTCTGGCCCAGTGGTTCTTGAGAGGATTTTCAAAGATTTTTCCTATATATTTCTATGTAAAACTTTGATTACCAATTGTGGCCCCGCCCTTCCCCCAGGGTCATGATTTAAATAATTTAGAATTTACACTACCCCAGGATGCTTCCACATAAATTTCAGCTTTTCTGGCCAATTGGTTCTTTAGAAGAATTAAGATTTTCAAAGATTTTTCCTATATACGAGGGGTGATCAAAAAGTTCGCAAACTAATTGAATAACTTCCAAAAAAGAATTACAATATTTGGTATCAATGTTGATTATATTTTAAATTAATCCTCTCCGATTTCAATGCACATCAACCACCGTTCTGCGCATGCGTGAATCACGTGATATTGGCGGTCACGTGACCCCCTCCGTAGCGTTCTGTCACAGAACATGGAAGGTTTTTCTGAGCTTTATATTTCTTTCCAAGTGAGTTAATTTTTATGACGAGAACAGTTCATTTGTCAGAAATGGTCATATCTCGGCAACAGAATGGGTGGATAAGAATATCCTTTCCAAAAATAAGTATGGCGACCATTAAAACACAAATCGTCTGTCTCAAGAGAGAATTTTATTCAAGGTGGATAGAGAGTTGGTGCCTCCTTTTTATCATATCTCATGTGTTTAAAATCTAAAGTAAACGATATCTTAGGTATTTAATAATTATATCATTGTTCAAATATTCAACTATTTTTCAAAGTGCTAATTGGATGTCTTTGATAGCAACTTCCTTAATTAAAAATACATATCTTTTCAAACTTGCTTTAACTGGGCAAGATAACAAGTATCACTTTTAACCATCTGCCTTCCTTCAGTAAAACGATCAATCCAATCATTAATTGAATTTATAGGAACTCATTTATCTCAATAAACTGTGTACAAATTATCATATAATACTGCTGAGGGATTTCTAAGATATACAATAAATTGTACAGTCGTTTGTTGAACGAGTTCAACTGAGAGAACCATTTTTCGTCACAAATGACCTACATAGTGACGTCACAAACATGGAGAAAAACTTTATTCAGCATATGCTATTTATAGACCTTCTGTATGGCTATGTGTGTACCGAATTTCATTCTAATCTGAATTGTGGTTTTGTAGATATAGAGATAGTTTGCGAACTTTTTGATCACCTCTCGTATTTCTATGTAAAACTTTGATTCCCCATTGTGGCCCCGCCCTTCCCCCGGGGGTCATGATTTGAACAATTTAGAATCTACACTATACCAGGATGCTTCCACATAAGTTTCAGTTTTTTTTTTTGGCTCAGTGGTTCTTGAGAAGAAGATTTTAAAATGACCCTACCCTATTTTTGTCTTTTCTTGATTATCTCCCCTTATGAGGAGACTTGGCCCTTTATTTTAACAATTTAAATTCCCCTTCACCCAAGGATGCTTTGTACCAAGTTTGGTCAAAATTGGCCCAGTGGTTCTTGAGAAGAAGTCAAAAATTTGAAAAGTTTACAGACGGACAGACAGACGGATGGACGACGGACAAAATGTGATCAGAAAAGGTCACTTGAGCCTTCGGCTCAGGTGAGCTAAAAAATAATTTTCCTACCTACCTACCCTATTTTTTCAGTCTGGTTGCAGAAAACAATTAAGACTGTTATTATTATTTTTTTTTGCCTTACACTAGTATATAGGTCCTTGGTCATTAAGGTCTAAAATTTTATACCCGAGGAAATCAAACTGTGAAATATGAGAGTCAGTCAGAAGCACCAAATGTTCAAAAGTTTTATATTTGTTGTAACCCAGAGATAGGTCATGTCATAAGGATCGAATTGCACCTTTAAGGTACATTAGT
The DNA here is from genome assembly GCF_032062105.1 of Saccostrea cuccullata. Taxonomy (NCBI): domain Eukaryota; kingdom Metazoa; phylum Mollusca; class Bivalvia; order Ostreida; family Ostreidae; genus Saccostrea; species Saccostrea cuccullata. The sequence goes on along the minus strand of NW_026928084.1, from coordinate 18,134 downwards.
AGCTCAAAACAATCATAACAGTTTTGCAGACAAGACAGACTGGGTAAAAACTAGCTTTTTCAACCCCCCTTTTCTTTGATTACAAGATTACAAGATATAAAATGATTCAGATAAAGCAAAACTATTTATAAGGCCAGTTACACCTACTGATTTTTTTTTTTCGGAGAGGAAAAAATGATTGATTTATTCTGTTTCCATGTGATGGAATAAATACCTGCGTTTTGCGTTTGTAAACGCTACGCCTTAATCCGGATTTTATTTTCACACAGAAGGTTTTCTCATTTACACTGAACACACAACATCCTGCCTGAAAAATGGCAAGGTTATCCGAACCAAGGTTTGCCTCCGCAGGAGGAAAATTTATTCCTATCAAATTCAGACAGGAAACCTTGCCAATTTCGGATGCAGAGAAGATATTTAAGTTCAATGGCAGTCAGTATCCACCATTTAATATCGAACCCCTTCCGTATGAGCGGGATAGATTGGGTGAAAAAATGTCGGCAGAGGATAGGATTCGACGAAAGATCTGGCTGCAAGACCAAGTGTTAGCGAAAGGTGAACCAAGGATGGAAGTCTGGCCAAAAATTAAGCCAGTAAATGGGATTAGAAAACTTTATCAGCTTCCAGGAAACATGCTGGAGGGAACACTGTCTAAAGTAATGGTAAGCAGCAGGATTTCAATTCAAGTATCTTTGGTTTGTAAATGTTTGAAAAAGACCTATGTGCCACCGTTCAGAAAAATGACAAAACAGGCACCATTACAACTGAAAATTTCTCCATCTCCAACAGCTAGGACTAGGAGTTGATTTTCTATATTTGCGAACCAAATTAAATGCCAAACTCACAAATTATCAATAGTACTTGCAAGATTTAAAATGCATGAAAGAAAACAAATTTTGACAGTCAGATAAAATGATTATATCAGATTGTATGTTTTAGTAAAAAAAAAATGATATTGGTAAATACTAAAAGTTTTGTACTTAAATAATTGATCATGAGTTGTCACTGTTCTGACTTTGACATTTAATTCGTTTTGTGTATCAAAGATCAACCCGAGCAGAGTTTCCGAAAACCAAATATTTCTATCAGTCATTTGGACTGATGACTTAATGCGTTCTACCAGTCCGAAGCATATTCTATCAGTCCGAATAAATATTAGAATGTACAATGAATATTTCATGATGTAATTCAAAGAAAATGACAAAAAATCTTTTCATGGCTCATCAACACTGATTGTGATACCAGGGTTATATTGCAACTACATGTATAAAGAATTCAAGCATGGCACCAGCCCACACAGGCTTGTGGCAGCAAATAAAGTCACTAGCCCCAAGTAAATGTTGGGGGAAAGAAACAATTAAATATGACAAAAAAGTTTATTCTTGAAAAAGCTAATTTCTTAAGGTTACTAGTATTCTTTCTAAAATTAAAATTTAATTCTCACTTGTAAAATTGAATCATATATAAATAGCAGTTAAGATAGTAAGAAATTCAGAATAAATTTAAATTATCTTCATGTTTTCTCAGTGGGCATTGCACTTCATGACCTATATACTGCATGTGTTTACCATTAACAGAGGAATTGAGGAAATTCGGATAAGAAAAAAAAACGATCGTTTTTGGAAGTAAATAAGTCAAGTAGAATTGCAAAATAGATAAGATTATGGATATTTACTAAAAATAGGAGCATGCTGCATTGAAAATTTTCATTTATGAAGACATTGCAATAGATCAGAGTACAATAAATTAATCAGGACAAGCCCTCACCACAATCGGTCACACGGACCGGTACTAGAGCGAATTTCATCGGACATTTCGATTTTCTATCGGTTTTGCCGGCAGGACCGATAGTTTTTGGAAACTCTGCCTGAGAATGTTGCCTCTGATTGGAGGTGGGGAATTCCCAGATTTTTAAAGGGTGCCAGTTCTGAAACTTTCTTTGCATGTCAAAATCGTGAAGAAAGCCGATATGTATTTAAACTATCGTCTTCAGGCTTGACGCTTCTGCAATATTTAGTGGGGGGAATTTACTTGAATCAGTGAAATTAAAAGTGTCCTTGCCATTCATGTGATTGTCAATATAAAATTTAGATCTATAAGGGTTATATTTTAAAATCAAGATCTGATTAATAATTTGATATATGCAGAAATTCTACATTGAATTCCATATCTGTTTCAGAGTCCATGGCTTGCAAATAATTTCCGAGTGTTAGCTACTCGTACTGTGAGGGCATATGTTATTGCCCTCGGAGTATTGTACTGGGTGAAATACCACAGTAAGGTAGGATTGTAGTATTGAAAAGTTGTATTAATTCATGACATTAAAATGATCTTCAAATGTTGTTACAGTAGTAAAAGCAATGTAATGCAAGCGATTTTTTTGTTTTGGTACAGTCATGGGAGAAAAAGAAAGGATTTTACATGCATTCACAAGACGGAACAACTTTCTGGAAGGTATGGTTTAATCATGCATCAGAAATCTAAATTGTCTTTGGGCCTTTGACAGACTATTATCAATTCAAAAAGCTATCCTTCCCCCAACTCAATTTTAATTTTACAATAGTCATAACATTGCTGATGCCCCCCATCCCCCCTGCAATCATGACCATCTAAAATGGGACTGCATGAACACCCTTCCCCCTAAAGATGAATAAATCAACAGGGTCTTTTATTTAAATACAAAGTGATATGATCTAGACATACCATTTTTTGATCTGTAATGGAATACATCTAAAAAAATCAGTTACAAGGTCAAACCAGAACACATTTACTTTGAATTGGAGCTTTTTACAGATTCTTATCTGTGAAGCTACCAGACAGACCTACTGACTGAAAAACTTGTTACATATAATTTTTTTTCCATCTAATTATCTACCCTATCAATTACTATAAACCTTATACTCTTTTCTGTATCAGATTTATTTTTTTTTTCTATGAATGTGGCCACAAGTTTCCTCTAGAAATTGGGGGGGGGAGATTTTTCACTTTATATTTAAAGTGCATTGAAGAATACAATCGTTGGTCAGAGTCAGACTAAGTAATCGCGATCTGGATTGAACAGAAATTGTGATTCCATGGAATTATGACTCCATGGAAAAAAGTACTTTCACTGTATTTGTTGTACGTGTATTAAA
>NW_026928084.1:0-7500 GCF_032062105.1 Saccostrea cuccullata | reverse complement strand
TGACAGTGACAGATAATCCAAAGACTATATATTTATACATGTACCATTTAATATTTTGAAAAATGACATTTTCAAGAAATATGCTGGCCACCTGTTTCTCCAGAGACTTCTATGGCACGCCAAATTCACAAAAATGAGCTAAACCGTTTCACAATTGATAAACTAGGTCTATCGACTGTAAACTATAGTTTACAAACCGTAAACTATAGTTAACGATTCGTTAAGTATAGTTTTCATCTGTAAAACTATATTTTAAGGTTGTTAACTATAGTTTACGAATGATAATCTAAGTTTATCTGTCTGTAATAAGCGTTAACAATAGATTTTGTTGATAAACATAGATTCACGTTTGTAAACTATGGTTTACAATCGTAAACTATAGTTAAGAGTTGTTAATCATAGTTTCACAAATCGTGAAACTATATTTATCAGATCGTTAACTATAGTTAACGGTTTGTAAACTATAGTTTATAAATCGTGAAACTGTATTTATCAGATAATCTATGTTTTGCAATCGCAAATGATTGTTTTCGGTGTTAAGTATAGTTTACGGTTGTGAAACATAGATTATCGAGTTAACTGTAGTTTACAGATGTAAAATATAGATTAACGTCGTTAACTATAGTTTACAGTCCGTAAACTATAGTTTACAACCGATAAACCTAGTTTATCGACTGTGAAACTATGTTTTGCTCATTTTTGGGAATTTGGCGTGCTATAGACTTCATTGACAACCTGTTTTACTTACACAGCTGTATCGATAAATCAAAACATTGAAAATCAGAAAAGCAAAAAACAATTCAAATATGTGTGTTTTAATCAGTACATGTTTTAACAAGACAATGGTAATAAAACAACTAAACATAAATATAAAATCATAACCAGGGAATGTCATTTAAATCCCATTGAAATCTAACTTGTTGAATCGCCCTTCTTTCCTCTGAAGAACTGAGAAATAGCAGCTACAGCTGGGCCATACTTCTCCATTTTCTGCAGATTTTTCCCAATCCAGGTCGGGAGTTTTGTCCTTACACTCTCCTTACAGTATCGTTTATCAAGCAACAGAATGGTTGCATAATCGCCACGGTGACGAATGGCTCGACCAATGGATTGATTGACGGCCTTCATACAAAGGTTTTCATAGTGAACTTGACCTGGGAGATGGCCTTCTTTGTCTTTTGGGAAATTGGAATTCAAATATTGCATTTTCTCCTGCAATATACATAAAAAAATTTATGATCATGAAAATTTTTAATGTAATGGGAGGAGTACATAGTTACATGCATTATGCAGTGCCTTCTGCCATTCCAAATTACAAGATTAAACTGACAATTTAAGCGTATAATAAACCTGGGTTATAGCAAATTCCTGGTGACCTGTGATTTGATTTCGCTGTATGTGAACCCGTTTTTCTTTTTATCGGTATATTAAATGAACTTTTTAGTATATATAGAGAATTTGCAATAATATGTTTTCTTCAAGTATGACTACCAAATAAGTTAGGGAAGCAAAACTTACCATGGAGTAGAGGCCAAAAGGCCACAACACTCACCTGAGTAACAATGCCTCTTCTGTTCTTCAGAAAATTCTTTTCATATTCTGTGAAAATCTGATTACATATTATGACCCCCTCTTTACCCAGGGGAATAATGTTTGGAATAAACTTCAACTAACACTACCCGAGGATGCTCCCCTTACATTTTTGTTAGTTATGCATGAAGAAAATATTGCAAATCAGGGGTGTGCAATTAGCATCGCCCGACGCCCGTAGCTACCACTTTTTGGGGTCGGACTAGTGATTTTCTGCATGGAGGAAGCCCGTCGGGCTAGTAAAAATTACAACTACACACAAAATACATGAAAAGCACAACCTATATTTTCACTCGTTTTTGCTATCAAATTCTCAACCAGTGAAATTTTTTCTGACAACATGCTCCTACTCTCAATAAATCTCCAAAATCTTATCTGTTTTGCAGCACTACCTGACTTATTTACTTCCAAAAACGATCGTTTTTTCCTAATCCGAATTTCCTCTATTCTTTCGTTTATGGTAAATACATGCAGATATCTCATTAAATTATATATGATCACTCAATCAACTGAAAGATAAGTGTTTTATGACTCACATAAAATATATTTTATAGTGTATTTAAGATGAAAACAAAACAAATTAAATTTCATTCTAAATGAGCTAGTGCAATGTTCAGAAAAAGGGAAGATAATTTATTTAAATTCATTTTAATCTTCTTTCATTATAATTCATACATGATTTAATTTCATAGTGAGAATTAAACTTTAATTTTAAAAAGAATGACCTCAGTACCCTGATTTTTCAACAATTAATTTCTTTTCAACGTATAGTTTTTTATTTTAATTTTTGCCCCTATATTTGGGCTAGTAACTTTTCACTTGGGGCTAGTAACTTTATAGCTGCCACTAGCCCGTGGGCTAGTTATTGATTTTTCTAATTGCACACCCCTGCAAATTTCCTATATATATATTCAATTTGACAATTTCAATCAATGTATAATTTCATCATTGTAAGCTCTGCGATCTAATGATTCCAATACCAAGCCTGGTACACTCCCCCTCTTCTGTGAGACAGACAAAGTATACACTGACCTGAAGTTCTGGGGACCTGATGTTAGGGTAAGGCATGCCCACCATGATGACGCCTCGACCCAGTTCATCCGAGAAGTTGATCCCCTCGCTCATCTTCCCTCCCACCACACACAGCAAAATCGCGCCTGAAATTGTTATATTGCCAAAATGGTCATGCACATAATAAGCAAACATTGACTTTGTAAAAATCTTCCCTCATATTAGTGCTGAAGAAAGAATCGGGCCATCTGTTACATCAGCTACAGTGTAGTAGTTTGTTTAACATTTATGTAGTAAAAATTACTGTTCTTTAGTGCTTTGATATGCATTCTATTATTTTATGTTTTGTAAAACTAATAGAAAATAAACTGGTATATTATTTAAATACTGTAGAAGTACTTTTTCTGCATGGTATTAATTTACGCAATGTACGCGGTCACAAATTTTCCACGGAAATTTGCCCAAGTGTACTTATTTTAAATGTAAGGAATATAGTGACAGTCTGAGAAATCCGCGAAATTTTCTACCCGCGGAATAAACAGAAATTGAGATTCCGCAGAATTATGAGCCCTTGGAAAAGAGGACGTCTACAGTAATTTATGTTTAGTTGTACTTTTATCTTTCCCAAAACTATACATGCATTATTGTACCTGATCCCCCACCACTGGACTTTTGGATGGACTTTGAATATTCTCCAAGGACTTGCTCCACCTGGCTGGACAGTTTAGGCTCCTAAAAACATAAAAAAATTAACTTTAAAAAAGCATTTTTGCTACCAGCTATAACTCCAAATCTTATTCTTCTGGTGTTGACAAAATATGTAAAATGAAAACATATTTTTCTTTATAAACTAATTAAGCTTAAACTGATTTTCTTCCTTTGACTGACTACTGTTATAAATATACTAAGTACTTTAAGTTCCTGATGACTTGAATTTCATTCCCAAACTCTGTAAAAAGATAAATTGTAGCAATACTGTTGCAACTCTGCAACACTAGAGCAATCTTCATTATGAGAAACTTTTTAAATTCTGAGAAAGATACACGTACCTAACCAGTAAATGAAAATAAGAGAGAAACCTGAAATATCCTCTTTTTCCTCTCCAGTTTGGTGAGAATGCCCGACTTCTGCCAATGCTGGTAAACAAGATTCTGATAATCATACGAGGGGAAGAAACAGACCAGGCCCCCTGGAATAATACCACAGACATTACTCACAATCAACCCAAGTTCATTCAGAAGAGCTGAGTTCTCTCGTGAACCAAAGGTAAAATCCAGATCTATCCCCATTGGTCCAGATTTCATGGCCAGAGCCAATAGATGATCAGAGGCAATCACATGACCACATGAATATTCAAGAATCCTCTCTGGACCAATGCCTGCAGCAAAAAACAACTGCTGTTTGAATTCGTCCATGGGCTGCATGGTCCCCCCAGCCACTATAACTGACCTGGCCTGGGTGAGCACATCCTTAAAATGAACAGCTGGGTTCATCAACAGAAATTTCAAGGAACAGTTGCTCATCAATGGCTGTTTGGTTAGCACGATTCGGCCATCTTTATCCGCACTGGTCAAAGAGGCAAAAAATCCTTCAATGTGCATCAATGGTGACCTCATAACCACAGAGTCCTCATTTCCCTTATAGCCACTTGTCTTCTGTGTCTCTTCCAATGAAGCCGAGCTCTCTACATTTTGTGTAATTTCCTTCAAGAAACCCGACACTCCCACATTTCTCTCTTTGGTCTTCTCTGCTGCCATGGTGACCTCACTGTTTGGATATTTCTCCAAGAATCCATTTAGCTTTTTGGAAATTTGGCTCTTTCGACAATACTGTAGAATCTTAAACAGGTTAATGTTGTCAAACCCGCTCTCCAACAGAAACTGGTTAACGGTGAGCACTTTGGTCTCATATTTCCCAACACCCTGTTTGGCTCCATCCTTGTCTGTCCTCCCTCCCAGAAATCTCACCAGACAGTTCAGTATGTACAGAATCTGCTTCACGTACAGTAAGTTTTTAGCCTTCAATCTGGATCTAAATCTGCAATACATGTAAGAAACATTTCTTTTTCATTGATTCACATGTAGAAAATGTATCCAACACAGTCAAAATTAACAACATATTGTAGAATCAATTCAATTCCTGAGGGTTATTTTCATTGACTGTTAAGACATTTAAAGTTCAATACCATATAATCCCTTTTAACCACCCCAGGCACTTAGAAAATTGTGAAAAGGGGGCGGTTATTATGTTAATGTCATATTTTAACTTTAAAAATCTTTTGAGAAAAAAAAATAAATTCAAAGAACCATTTAGATAATGTCTAACTTTACTTTAAGTGAAGATAATACACACAATTTTATGCTATATGATTCATTTTACACAGAGAAATTGGAAAATAGACAAGTTTTATTTTCACTTTCTTCAAATTTTTGCAGACTCTTGATATGATTCTAGATGATTTTAATCATTGTACAGGGGGCCCTTATTTCCTGACAATTGAAAAAGCCAATGGGGGTGCTTATAGGGGCAGGGGCGGTTAATAGGGATCATACGGACTACTGTTTATTGCGATCATCTCACTATCCAGAATAAGATCAAAAGTACAGTATACTTACTTCTATTCAAACTGACTGAGATGACTGTGGGCCTTGGTTAACTGGGCACCAGTATGCTTACCTTTGTTCATACTGACTGAGCTGACTGGGTCTTTGTTAACTGGGCACCAGTCTACTTACCTCTGTTCATACTGACTAAGCTGGTTGTGGGCTTTGGTTAACTGGGCCCCCGTCACTGTGACACTGTACACAGAGTTAATGGTCTCCAGCAGGTTGTGGGCCTCATCAATCAGTACCACATTCCCCTCCAAACGGATTCCACTGGCCTCTCGAGTAGACTTGTGTAGGATGATATTGTATGGGAGGACCACCACCTCAGCTAGTGGTATAGATAGACGACTTGTGTAGTAAGGGCAGGCCTTCATCTGCCGACCTTACAACAAAACAATAAAGATCAGAGAATTCAATCTTGTTAAGAGCCTTTATAAATAAGAATTCAAGATTTTAAGTTACATCCACATTTTGTGGCAATGTTGTTAACATTTCAGACTTTGAACTTTTAATTAAACACTAAATATGATATAAAATCATCTCTTTACAAGCATCCTTTTACTTTGATAATTTCGTTTACCCCACCTATGATGATTTTTTTTATGAAATCCTTACTTACGATTGGTTGAAGTCTGTCACATGAAGGACTTTTTTACCAGGTGAATTACTTTGCCCAGTCAATATATAAATCAATAACGGTAAATATAAATATACGACTGTGAAATAAATAATAATTAACACAGTATAAAGGATGAATTTTGTAGCAGAGAAAAAAATTTATAAACCACAGACAATACATAAATGATTTCAATGCAAACAGATTTTATAAGCAATTAAACATATCCTGATACGTATCGTATCGTGGCTCAAATATATCGTGATACATATCGATATAGAAAATACATGACTCGGCCCCGCCTAGCCAGGTATGAAATTCACATTAAGCTCTCCTTATATACATCTTTGTGCTGTGATAAATTAATTTCCTAACCTGTGTCAGTTTTAAGAACTAAGGCCTGACCTGCTTTAACAATCTGTTCCACATCTGTAATTTCTGCCAATATCTGATTGCCCAGGTCTTCCATCGTCTCCTGGCGGTAATACGGACATCCCCCGCTATTCTTCTCCCTCCTCTTCCTGATCGCCTCCCCACTGGCTTCCCTTTCGATCTTCTTACTTTTATTTTTCTGTAAATCTAGACACATGTCATTCATCAAAGACAGAGACTTCAGTTTTTTCACAGTTTCATTCACACACAGATTTTGCCTTGATCCTAGAGTCAACACTCTGGTGTGAGAACCGTAGGGACTTTTGACGATCTCGCGGACGAACTGTGCCAGCTGAGAATGTGTACGACTGCAGTAGTAGATCTTAGTCACATGGTCCACCTCTTCCTCATTGTCCTCACTCTCTGAAACATCCTCAGACTTGACCTCCTCGTCGCTATGGTAATCCTCTGGCACTAAGTCCTCGTCCCCTTGATCCGCCTCCTGACCTTTGACCTTGTCAATCTCCTCGCGGTAGGCGGCCTGTACATCAGGATTAGCTTCCTTCATTAACTCCTCAAATTCCTCCTCCAGTGGATCTCGTTTACGTTTTCTGTACTGTTTTTGCTTTCCTATTTCTAACAATCTAGACTCCTGCTTTTCCAATTTTTGTTGTTTTTGTTTTGCACTGTCCAGTTTTTCCTGTTTCTCTTTCTTGACTGCAAACTCTGTTATCCAGTCAAGCTCGACAGAAGCCCTAAAATATAAGGTCACTGAATTAATTATTCTTTGCATGGACATATTGTACGGTGCAACGTAGTACACATGTATTGCATTTATTCAACATACAATTCATATACCTTCATAATAAGTAAGTCAATCCCACAGAACTTACAAACTAGGTCCCAGGTCTCAGTAAAAATAACTTTTAAATAAGTACTTAGACTATACAGCACACACATACCCCTCACAGCTGGAACAAGATTTCTCCTCCTCTGCAATCAAGGCCTCCAGATCTCTCTTCTGTTTCTCCTGCCAAACAATTCATAATAGTACTGATAATTAAAAGGTAATGAAACAATACACAGGACATTCATAATACCTGGTATGTATGGTCTAGCAAATTTTAAAATAACTGCAACATTTTTATCATAGCCTCAGGGTATGAAAATGCCACATGTACAACTCAGTACAAATCACAAAACCTAGGCTAACCTAAGATTTCAGAGAAGTGATTTTCCTCTTGACTTTAAAATAAATTGTAAACTAGCTTTTTCTAATACTCTAAATAAGCAAAATTGTCAGTC